>NC_056730.1:1120800250-1120910250 GCF_019279795.1 Protopterus annectens | reverse complement strand
GAGGATATGTGATTATTGTTACGACTATTATTTTATGGTATTGGTAAACGCTAGTAGGTCTGAATTTGTGCTGTGGTGTGGATGGAACCTGTGTTGGGTATTGACCATGAGGTGATTCTGAATTAGGTGATGCATGAGTTGTTTGTGTATACATTTTTCCATAATCTTAGCTAGTGGAAAAAGTATAGCTAATGGTTTATAATTGGAGAATTTAGTAGTGGGGTTACGTAGGATGTTTTCCAAATGGTGGGAATTTTAGCCTCTGCTATGGTACGATTAATTAATGTTGATACTGGATAGGCAATGGCATCAGCTGATTTTTGAAGGTACTCGGCGGGGAGTTGGTCAGCGGAGAGTGTGGTCGGTTTTAATTTTTTGATCAAGGTACGGATAAGTGATGTGGACACTGGTTGGAAGCTGAACGAGAGTAGGTTTATAAGGGTGGTGCTATCAGAGCCAGGGGAGCTAGGAGATAATCGGCTAGCTAGGGCTTTAATTGTCTCTGTAAAGAAATGGTTAAAACTGTCTGAAACATCCTCAGGGGATTTATGAATGGTAGCAGCGGGGATAGGGGTAGACATTTTTCTAGGATGAAGTAGATTATTCATACCTGCCCAGAACTTCTGAGGATTGTTCTGGTTTACTGTCTGTAAATTACAGTAGTATTGTTTTTTGTCTTGTAAAATGGATTTTTTAGTTCAGCACCACAGAGCCCACATTTTGTTTCTACTGGTAATTTTTAGTCTAGATTCTTTAGACAGCCATGGTGCAGCTTTTGCCTGCTATACACACACACACACAAACATATGTGTGTGTGTAATATATATATATATATATATATATATATATATATATATATATATATATATGTCCTTGTCAGAACATCGAAAGTACAGTTAATCGAACTGCACTTTGACGAACTGACTTTAGCGAAAGTGCATAACATTGAATATGCACTTTTGCTAAAACAAAGTAAAAAACGAAAAAACATGCGGTTTGCATGTTTTGTTAGTTGTACATCAACATGTTCTGTTGATGTACAACTAACAAATCTTTTGTGGAGATCGCGGTACATTGGGGATAAGGGAATATTCCCTTTTCCCCACTGTAATGCGAGCTCGGAGTTTGAATATTAAAGTAGGGGGTGTGGGGAGCTTACATTTTTTTGTGTGTGTATTTTTTCATTTTGTTTTGTTTACTTTAGCAAAAGTGCATGTTCGATGTTATGCACTTTCGCTAAAGTGGGTTCATGAAAGTGCAGGTCGATGAACTGCACTTTCGATGTTTTAACATAGACCCATATATATATATATATATATATATATATATATATATATATATATATATGTAGGTTCATAGGTTCATACTAGGCTATCTGCCCTAGGGCATTTATAAGCCTAGCCAGAGTGTGTTTGGTTTTCGCCACCCATTTTAAATTAATTTTGCTATGCCCTTTTTCGAGGTTAGTATACTGTGCCTCTGTCTAACAGTGACACAGAAGTGATACCCGGGGTAAGCCTATGATCTCCCATCCACTCATCAAGATTCCTCTTGAAGAGAGTCAATGAGGGACTCTGCCTAACCTGGACTGGGATTTTATTCCAGAGTGAAGGGAGCCTCTGGGTTATGAATCTGTCCCTCAGCATGTCCTATTTATTTCAGTGCTGAGGTTCAAGTCTCTCGTGCGCGTAGCTCGATGGGATTTGGATTTTCTGAAGTGCAGCATGTCCATTAATTCCGGGTTGGACATGGCTTTATATGTCAGGCACAGATCGCCTCTGAGCAGGCGGTATGCCACTGAGTAGAGCTGGAGTTTATTTAACCGGGCAGCATATGGCATCTGTTTGAGCCCTTTGATCCTCTTGGTGAGGTACTTTTGGGGTCTTTCCAGTTGCTGCAGGTGTCTGGTAAGGTACATCCCAAAAGGGGCATTGTACTCAATTATGGGCCTGATGAGGGGTGAGTAAAGAGACACGATGACCTCCCCTGATCTAGATGTGAATCCCTTCATGATTAGGTGGGCTATATAAAATGTTTTTCTAACCACTTTGGCCACGTGGTTGTCAAATGAGAGATTGCTGTGAAAGTGCGTCCCCAGGTCCCTAATTACTTTTTCTGTACTTAATGGATTACCACCTATGTGGTAATTTGTGGGCACTTTGTTTTTTGCCATAGGGGATGACTATACACTTTTTGGCGTTTAGCTTGAGGCCATGGCTCTGGCACCCGTTGTCTGTTTCTATGAGGCCCTTTTGGAGGATGCTTGTGTCGGCTGGAGAGTCGATTATGGTGCCCAGTTTGCAGTCATCTGCGAACTTGGTCAGCTGCAGTCCTTCCGTGTTGGCCTGTACCTCCGAGAAATATATACCGAACAAGAGAGGTCCCAGGACTGAGCCTTGTGGGACGCCACTTGTAACTGGTTTGGAGTCTGACATGGCTCCAGCAATTCAAACCATGTGGGTTCTGTCCTTGAGCCAGTTTGCAACCCATCTAGTGACATAGGGGTTTATATTTAAGCTGGTGAGGTTATCTATAATGCCCGAGTGGGGTATTGTATCGAAGGCTTTTGCGAGGTCCAGGTAGGCTTTGTGGACCACCTTCCCCTCGTCAATGGCCTTGGTGACTGTTTCAAAGAAATTGACCAGGTTTAAGAGGCAGGATCTGCCCTTAACAAAGCCGAGCTGGGTAGGATCCAGTGTCTGTAGGTCCCCAATATCTTTATTTATGAGGTCCATGATGATCCTTTCCATAGCTTTGCAGACCAAGCTAGTCAGACTTATGGGGCGATAGTTTCCAAGATCCGTTGAGGCACCACCTTTGTGGAGAGGGACCACTGTTGCTGTATGCCACTCTTTGGGTACATATCCTGTAGTAAGGCTGAGATTGAACAGTAGTTTTAGGTTTGGGTTTAGCTCTTCTTGGAGTTCATGTAGGACGCAGCCTGGGACACCGTCTGGTCCCATTGATGCTGTGTTTTTTGCTTTGGAGAGGGCGGCTCTTACCTGAGCATCTGAGATGTCGGGGGGGCAGCACTCTGCTGGGAGAGATATTTGCCCTTGAGGTGGGGAGGTTTGCGCTGAACCTGTCAGCTAGGATGTTGGCAATGTCTGTAGGTTCGGTGTATTTTATGTCATTTTGGACTAATTCTGAGCATATCTGGGAATTCCCACCTAGGTTCCTAACATAACTAAAGAAAGCCTTGTGATTATCCTTAGTGTCCTGTGCAATTTTTCTCTCGAAGCTGGCCCTAGACGATTTTATGAGTGCCCATAGTTTTTTGCTAATACTGATCAGAGATGCCTTCCCTTTTTGGGATTTTGCTCTATCATGTAGTAGCTTCCTCCTTCTGTTGTATTGTTTGTTTATGGCTGGGGTCCACCAGACAGGACGTCTGCCTTTGGAGGATTGGGTCTTGGTTTTATTTGGGATTGCATGATCCATGCATTCCTGAAGGTGTTCATAGAATGTGTTTATAAAGGATTCTGCGGTCTGGGCCGTATTTTCCACAGGCCTGGGGGCTTTGAAGAATTCCACCTCAGTTTTGAGGAGTGTGAAATTTGCTTTAGAGAAGTTTTTCACTGTGGTTTTCTGGGCAGGAGGTGGGGTCGGGATGTGAATATCCAGTGAGATTAGTTTATGGTCTGACCTTACCAGTGAGGGATACACTTCTGGTCTGGAGCATAGAGTCCCCATGTTGGTGATGATCAGGTCCAGTATGTTTTCCCCTCTTGTGGTAGTGGTAACAAGTTGTTCCATAGCATTTGAGTTTATAAATTCTAGGAACCTTTGGGCTAGGGTGTTGGAGCTAGAGTAATACTCCCAGTCTATATTTGGGTAGTTGAAGTCGCCCAATATAATGGTGTTTGGAGAGACCTTCATATTTTCCAATGTTCTCAGGAAGGCCGAGTGGGGTTCCTGGGTTTGGGAGGGTGGTCTGTAGCAGGTTTTAAAGTGGAAGGCAGTTTTACCCACTGTTAGTTGCACATGGATAGTCTCTGATGCTTCGTGCTGTGCCACCAACCTGGAGGTGTGGGTATCTTTGACGAATATTGATACTCCCCCTCCTTTTGTGGTTCGGTCCAAGTTTTGGGGCCGAAAAGTATGGTATGAGGTATAACCTGGTAGTGCTGGGGTGCTCTCCGGAGCCTTGAACCCGGTTTCTGTTACTGCACAGATATCGATGTTCTCCATGCTAAGGAGAGTTTCGAGTGCATGCATCTTGAGGTTTAGACTTTAGACATATATATATATATATATATATATATATATATATATACACATATATGTATGTACATATGAATTCACTTTAGAAGCTCAAAATACTGAAATATCTAAATTAGTATTTCGAGCACATAAAGTGGAATCCTGACAAGAGCGAAAACCCAGAAGCGCGAAATGCAAAACCTCGAATACCGAAGGTTTTGAATTTTGCAGTTCTGAGGTTTCGCTGTGTTTATGGATTCAGGTAAGTGTGTATGAGTTAAGGGTTTTCGGTAGGGGCTGTGTATGCGAGGAGAATGTAGCTTGTGTGGTGGTGTTTTGTGTGTGTTTGTATTTGTATGTACTGCGACCTCTGAGTTAGAATATATAAGTGGGGGGGCAGCCCCCCACATGGGGAGTGCAGGGGTGCTTCCCCCCTGATTTCATGTAGTAGAGAGCTTGTGTGTGTCTGTGGGGAGGATGGTGTGTGTGTGTAGTAGAAGCGTGAAATTCAAAATCTCCGCTCTGCGAGATTTTGAATTTCGCGGTTCTGAGTTTTCGCTGTTTTATGGTTTCGGCTTTATATATAAATCATAACATTTCTAATGCTTTATATAAACATACCATAACTCACCAAACTGCGCAGTTCAAATTTGTGATTATTGATAAAATTGATTTGCATAGAAACCTTAAAGTAGGCTGGCATGACAGATTAAATAATATGGAATCCTCATGGATTACCAGGTTAGGGGCTCTTTACAAACCTGGTTTGAATGAAATGGAGTAGTTTTTGTCAGCTTTTTATTTCATGCATCTTTATGTTTTTTAAGATTGATGTTATTCCTTTCAGATCAAATGAATGAATTCCCAACAAGTCTAAAAAGTTTTTTTGGTGTATATACACCTTTAAATGATTTGGTATATAAGCGTTTACCAGGATGTGCTGTTAACATTCTACTTTTTCTTTTTTGCACTGAAGAAGGCTAAACATAGCCAAAACCGGTTTGCAGTACACGGATTATATGGATTGAACTTTGCCACGAATAAATAATATTTTAGCACTTTTCCCCATTGTGCTGGTTCGTTTTTTGGTTCTATTCAGCTTTATAGCCTTGATGTACTGAATTTCTACATTTCAGTATTTCGAGGATATAAAGTAAATCCATATATATATATATATATATATGTGTGTGTGTGTGTGTGTGTATGTATATATATATATATATATATATACGTATATATATATATATATATATATATATATATATATATATATGTGTGTGTGTGTGTGTGTGTATGTATATATATATATATATATATATATATATGTGTGTGTTTGTGTGTGTGTGTCTATCTATATATATATATATATATATATATATATATATGTGTGTGTGTGTGTGTATATATATATATATATATATATATATATATATATATATATATATATATATATATATATGTGTGTGTATATGTGTGTGTGTGTGTGTGTATATATATATATATATATATATATATATATATTTATATATATGTGTATATGTGTGTGTGTGTGTGTGTGTGTGTGTGTGTGTATATATATATATATATATATATATATATATATATATATATATGTATACACACACTGACTTCACTGATGCAGAAAATTAAAGAAGGGAGAAACATTACAAAAGAACAGCACTGGCAAAGATTTCCTATGCAGAACTGTAATTTGTGAGTTCAGTTTTGCTGATTCATGCTCAGCATGTTGGTTCCTCATTTAGTTTTCTCTCAGGTAGCAGAGGAGCCACCAAGTGTATGCCGTTTTATGGGGTGAGGTGGCTCACTAAGGAGTTTGTAGCTTTTTGACTGATTGTTTACCTTTAAGTTGATCCAAGCTTTGAAGACCAGCGATAGATGGATTCCAGGTCTAGTACTTGTGTTGTGAAACTTGAGAATTTTGAAACACATCAGGAGTTAGTACGGCTAACAGGTTACCATGTGTTAGCTTTATGGGAGAACAGAATAGGATGGAGACATTTTTTTTTTTATTTGTTTAATTTTCAGTGTCCTGCAGAAAATGTGTGACAGACCTTAGAGAAGTATGTTTGTACCACCTTTTGGCTGTAGATGGGCTGTCTTCTGAAGAATAATGTAAGCAGAAGGTATAATTAATGAGAAGTGATTGTAGTGTCATTTATAAATAATGAGGCAATGATGTAACCATGAACAGAACACTGAAAGATGCCTGCAGTAAAAGTTTGTTCATCTGTCAGCGCGTTAGCAGACTGGATCTTCAAGAGTGTTTTAGTAATGTAGCTGTTGAACTGAGGTGTGGTATTTCTGCTGAAACTTTTGTCCTTTAATTACTTAAAATGTGATAGTCTACACACTGGATTTCTCTGCAGGTATCTCCCCTGTCTAGCAACCTTTTCCAGTGGTTATGGTGGTTTTGCCTCTGACAGCTCATATTAATTTAAGGTTGTTGTGCCCAGTTCTAGAACCAAACTAGTCATCATTAAGTAAAATGTATATATTGATTTGGTTAAAAAGTTGTTTACATATACTTTTTTCAAATATTTTTGTTATAGGACAAATGTTTATATAGGCTTGCAATTCTTGGGGAAGAGGGAAGTGCTTTGTTTGGGAAAGTTGTAATAAGGAAATACTTTATTTGACAGCAGATGACATAAGAGGTCATATTTAAATATGTGAAATTTAAATAGGTGAAATATTTATCAAGAATTTAGTTAAAATGGCTGCCATACATGGGGAAAGATGGAACAGTACCACACTGATTATTGGCTTTTTTGTCAAATTTTTCAAGCAGTTCTTTAACAGATGTAGAGGACATTGATTTGAGACTAAAATGGTGGGGTAGTATTCTATTTATTTGGTTGTTTGAATTTGTTTTCTGGAGTAGAACACTAATCTAGTTGTAATATTTTCATGCCAGCCCTTTGAGTACAAACGGTCTGACTATTTAAAATGCATTGAGGTAATACAGTGTATACAAAGAACAGAAAAAATATTCAAAAATTGTTTTCATAGCTTGGAATGTATTGCTATGCATTTATATAACAGTCTGCCAAAGTATACAGAGGCAAGGTTAGGATTAGCATGCATGAGAAAGATCACCTTACTCGTGTGCCAGCCCTAGTGTTGCCGTTCACCCCTGCCCCTAACCCTAACCATGTACATTGACTTATGAAAACATCTTTCCCTAACAGTACTACTGCACAGGCCACTCAGACATGCACATATACATCATAAACATGCACATCATTTTATCTGTAGTCTAACTTAGACCCTATTCTGACTGTAACCTGGAACGTTTGCACGTAGACTCAAAACTAATCATCACCATGTTGTTCAACAAGTTCCTATTCTCACAGACACACACACACACACACACACACACACTACTAAACCAGTCCTTTTTTACCTTGCCCTTACTTTAAACTTCACCAACAAATACTTGCACAAACATATACCATACAACCTATGTCCTTAGCGTAACCCACAAACTCTCACAAATCCACCTTCCTTACAGATACATATTCATGCCTCCTCCATTTGGAGAAAAAAGTGATTGGGGTGTGGGATGGATATGGGGGAAGGGATTCTGTAATACAACATTGTGGTATGCTTGTATAGCTTATTTAAAAAAAAAATAAAAGACTGTTAGTGGGGTTTGAGAAAGAAGAGATTAGTTAATATTATAGCAGGCATGCTTTGCATCTTTTGAAATGTATTTTTGAAATTTCAGTCTGAATTCAGTATACAACTGAATTTTCAGGGTAGAAGGAATGCATTCCCAATGTTCAGATGAAATGAAAGAGAAGCTGTATTTGGAGTGAAGATCCTCAGCGGAGACTTGATCTAAGCTAAAAGTGTTTGATCCATGTATTCACTGACCTCATTGGAAGGGAATGGTCTTCAGTTTTAGTAGTTGGAAAACAAGGGAACCTAGTAGTAAGTGGGATCTCCGTTTACAGGTAGCCAATTTGCTTCAACTAGAGTAAAGCAGTGATATTCTTCTTTGTGGCTAGGGTATTAAGCCTACAGATGTGGCTGCTAATTGCTTGTAAGGTTCAAAGGTTCTTCTGTGATATTGTGATGATGATGATGATAAGAAAAGTGCATTCTGGTGTGATGAGGAAAGGAAAGGTGTATTCTAATGGATACCATTACCATTTGCGCATGTGTTTTCTGGTGAGGTAAAGCAGGAAGTATTTGTTGACTAGAAAAATAGCTTAATCATGGTCATCATTATATTGATGCCTTAAATTTAAATGTAGGTCATGCTAAAGACGCAGATATTAGAAATGCTTATTAGTTTATCATGATTACTACTTAGTATGTGCAAGTCAGGAGGTACTGATATGAGCTTCTGGTCAGTTTTTGAATATGATATTTAATAACAAGTGGAATATCTAACCATTTGAAAAGTAGGGCCAGGTAAGTTTCTTAATTCTGGCGTGGGAAAGGTAGGATCTGTAGACAACCCTGTTGTCTGCATATAGGGTAAATGGTAGATGTTCTTCTTGTTTCACTGTTGAAGTCATCACACTTGGGTTATCTGCCTGCAGGTAGCCCTCAGTCGGCCCGAATACCAGAGTCTTGGGATTTCTGCATCAGATGCTGTCGCCTCTTTCATGACATCAGGTCGTCAGGGGTATAAAACATGCAGCCGATGCCATTATACCAGTCTTTTGTGACGAGAAGGAGCCCGAAGCAGAAGCAGTTCGCAAGTGCCTGTTGGCCACTACCTGAAATTTTCGATTTTCAAGTTTCAAACCTGAAGTCTTCTAAAGCTAAGTACCCCATTGGGGATTCTTTTTTCTTGCTTTAACTGATGTCTGAAAAAGTTAACAATTGTCTTGCCTGTGGAAACCAAATACCTGACAGAGATTTTCTTTCTTACTGCGTCACCTGTTTAGGCCCAGACCACGATGTCCCTCGCTGTCGGTTTTGTGCCTTGTTTAACACCCGAACCATTCATGGTTGGGCTATTTTTTGTAGCTAAATTCTTTTGCTCTCGTTCTCCGTATTCTGAAATGGCTTCGGTAAGCCATCCGATTACTGATCTTCAGAAAAAGCACAAAGACAGAGGCAGACCGCATAGGTCAAAAACTGCCGACGATGCTTCCGTTAAGCTATTCGCCAGTCCGCCAGTACTCAGTGAGGTGCCTTTGCAGCCCCTGATGCCCAGTTCTGCAGATTCGCAGACCTCTGCTGAGACCCATTCGGAGTCTGGTATGCCATGAGATGCTGCTTCGACTATGCAACATGTAGATGTCTCTACCTTGGATGGGTCCAGAGCCGCTGTGCAGGCACCAGCTTCTGAGGGTGTATTCCGACCTACCGATATTCGTATTAAACTGACAACTTCATTTTTAACTAAAACTACCAAGTTTCTCAGGCCCAGAGTTCACACTATGCCTAGAAAACTGATGTCCAAAGTGCATGCTCAAGCTTCCATACCACAAAAACAAATGCTTAGAATGGCTGAAGACCTTATTACTCTAATTAGGGGAAGCCAGCCTTCCCCTGCTAAAAGACAAAGAATTGAATTTCCTTCTGATTCTGCAGATCAGGAATCCGATGACTCTGACGATTCTGATTACCAGGACATACCCTTATCTACCTATGAGGATTCAGATACAGAGGAATCCATTCCTACTGCCTCCCCTCCAGAAGATTTTTCTTTTGGTGAAACCTTGCATACCTTAAAAGAGCATTTCCGCTGGGAATGCCAGGACTATCCTCAGTCCAAAAAGCGACTCAGGTAATTTTTAGATTTGCCTCAGCACAGGCCTCTAGCTATACCCCCTGTCCTGGATATTGTAGATGATGTCTTCATGGAATCTAGTCTTACTCCTGACACTTTACCACCAGCTCCTAGAAAACCTGACAGGTACTACAGAGTACCTGACTCTCACAAATTTCTCTTTAAGAATCCTACTGCGGATCCAGAGACCATTTCCCAGGGGAACTAAAGGTATTAAGGCTACTACAGCCAAAAAACGTACCCCTTCAGACAGGGATTCTAGAGCTTTAGACAGATGGGGTAAGAAGGTATATACCTCTGCAACTCTTGCCATCAGGGCTTTGAATTGCCAGTTTCACATGATGAAGTACCAGCAACATATTATGGAACTAAACCACGAACCACATACCAGAAAACCAGTGATACCTTGTTGTTTCAATAAATAATTGTCTGTTTATTCCACGGTGAAGTAGATAGCAATAAATTCCACCATAAAATCTCCTAGTGCCTCAGCCATAAACAGCCTTTACAGAGTGGAACTAATTATTGGATATTATGGAACTAATTAAACAAAAAATGGTGTTACTTCCAGATTGTACAGAAAATAAAGATTTAGAAGAATGAATGCATTCTGCAAACCAAGTTAGTAAACATACTTTGAAGTGTTGGTTTAATGCCTTAGAAGCATCTTCCAGGGCTGCTGTCACTGGGTCTGTACTGAGAAGGCATGCTTGGCTGAAGGAACAAGTCTTGCCAGACCATGTCAAAGCAAAATTACTAGATACTCCATTAAATCAGGATCGTTTGTTTGGCACAAAAGCAGAAGTTGTTCTTAAAAAAATGGAAGAAAAAGCTAAATCTATGCAAACTGTCAAATATTTCTTACAGGTGCAGCCACCTAGATTCAGTAGGCATTGGCCTTCAAAAAATTGGTCCTTTCCAGTCCTTCCCAGGCCTTCTCAATCCAAACCCAGGGGAAACAGACCACCAAGACTACAGTCTCAGGGTATGCAGAGATCTAAACAGTAGAGTGTTCCCACTTTAAAAACAGGGAGTGGTAAGCCACCCCTTATGGAAAAAGTTCACAATGACTTTCCAATTATCCTTCCCAGCCATGCCCAAGTACTTGCACCCCTAGGAGGAAAACTCGCCCTTCATGCAAAAAACTGAATGTCCATTACTCAGGACCGATGGGTTCTAAACATTGTATCCACTCACTGCCAACCCCAAGCAGGTTGCCAGACCTTCCTCCAAACCAGTGGGCAGATGCTCAAAAGCAAGTACTTTCCCTTCTCCATATCAGGGCTATTCAACTCATTCCAGTAGAACAAAGGGGACAGAGTTTCTACTCCAGACTGTTCCTGGTGCCCAAAAAAAGAGAGCTCTTGGTGCCCTATCCTGGATCTATCAATTCTCAACACCTTTCTGGTGGTCCCAAAATTCAGAATGCTTACACTGCAACAGCTTCTTCCTATGCTAGCCAAGGATGCCCGGTTAGTCACCCTTGACTTAAAAGAAGCTTATCTGCACATCCCCATAAGGGAGTCTTGCAGGAAATATCTACGTTTCAGGGCAGGCTCTATGCACTATCAGTTCTCTCCACTTCCCTTTGGCTTATCTACTGAGCCCAGAGTATTCACAAAGTGCCTGGCTCCAGCCATTGCATACTGCAGGCAGAGAAATATTCAGATTTAGCATACTTGGACGATTGCCTGATTCAGGCGGACAGTCAGGAATTGCTACTTCATCACCTGGCATTTGTAAAAAGACTTCTGACTTCACTGGGATACACCATCAATGAAAAAAATCACAACTGGTGCCCAGCCAAAAAATTGTATTCCTGGGAGCAAGCTTGAACACAACTTCCCAGATGGCTTTCCTCACTCCAGAAAAGCAGGTCCATTTGACAAACTATTTCAAACTAATGGCCACCAAAACCCAGCTATCTGCAAGGAAAATACTGCAAGCCCTAGGGTTCATGGCCTCATGCATTCTGCTAATTCCATGTGCAAGACTGCATATGAGGAAACTTCAGTGGTACTTAAAAAGTTTCTGGTGTCAACATTCTCAGGACCTGGAAACAGTGATTCCTATCATACCTTGTCTAAGGACAGTTCCTTTGGTGGGCAGAGGCATGCAACCACAACAAGAGACTTCCTTTCACTCAACCCCTCGCCGCCCAAACCCTAACAACAGATGCATCAGCCTATGCATGGGGGGCTCACATGGCAGACAAATGCATTTAAGGCAAATGGAGCTCAGAACAAATCCCCTGCATATCAATCAAAAAGAGATGCTAGCTGTACAGAATGCTCTGACAGCCTTCAAATACCTTATCATTCCAGGACAGCTCCTGATAAAGACAGACAACACCACAGTTATGTGGTACATGAACAAGCAGGGGAGAATTCATTCTTACCTACTCTGCAGGTTAGCCATGGCCCTGTGGAACACAGCCTTGAGCAACCAAGTGCACCTACAAGCTCAGTTCCTGCCAGGCAAGCAAAATTCACTGGCAGACTTAAGCAGAAATCTACTGGACCCTCACAAGTGGAAACTGGAACCCAACTCATTCAAACTTCTAACCCAGAGGTGGGAAACACAGGATGTGGACCATTTTGCCTCCCCCAAAACCACCAATTGAGTAAATTTTGCACCAGGAACCCTCACTGCAGAGCCGGTAGATGCCCTCTCCTTTACATGGGGAAACCTCTCAATTTATGCCTTACCTCCTCTGCCCCTCGTCTCAAAAGTACTACTCAAGATCAAACAGGACAGGCCAAGGGCAATCCTTATTGCACCAGACTGGCCACACCAGCACTGGTATCCACTCCTATGCAGTTTGACAGCAGTGCCACCCTGGCACCTATATCAGACATGTCCCTGCTATCTCAGCAGGAGGGACAGATTTTGCATCCACAGCTGCAAACCCTAAACCTTGCAGCCTGGCTTATCCCCTGAATACACCACTAGCATGCCTCAGCAAACAGGTGCTGGACGAGATCCTTGAGGCCAGAAGGCCTAGTACTAGGAAATCCTATGCTAAAAAGTGGAAAAGGTATTGTTCTTGGAGTCAGTCTCAAGGAAAGGACACAGCTGTGCCCACCTTACCTTAAATCCTTGATTACCTAGGAGAGCTGCTCCACAGAGGCCTATCCTTATCCATTAAGATTCATGCCTTTGCCATCTCAGCTCATAATAATACTGAGCCACCTCTCTTTTCTCACTCTCTCATCAAACAGTTCTTGAGAGGAGCCAACAATTTAAGGCCCCCTAGGAGAGTTCCCACCCCGGCCTGGGACCTTAACTTTGTACTGGAGAAGCTCACACTTCACCCTTTTGAACCTGCTGCTTCAGCAGAGTTTGAATTCCTCTCTTGGAAAACAGCCTTACTTCTAGCTATTACTTCAGCAAGAAGAGTGTCTGAGTTACAGGCACTAATGACGATGGAGCCCTTCATTATTTTCCATGCTAACAGCGTTTCCCTCAGGACTAACCCATCCTTTATGCCCAAGGTGGTATCCAGTGTGGCTTTAAACCAATCAATTTGTCAACCTTTTTCCCTAATCCTCAGAATAAAGGGGAAAGGATCCTGCACTCCTTGGACGTGCACAGACAGCTCAGGGTCTACCTTGACAGGACTAAGCTTTTCAGAAAATCTGACCAGCTGCTAGTCAGCTTTGCTACAGGGGTAGAGGGCTAGGCCATTTCAAAGCAAACCATTTCCAAATGGATAGCACACTGCATCCATTTCTGCTACAAGCACCATGGAAAACCTACCCCTCAGGGGATCAGAACTCATTCCACTAGAGCTACTTCAACCTCTACAGTATTTTCTCAGGGGAGTCCCTACCAGGGACATCCTGGAGTTCTGTACACACCTTCGCGTAGCATTACCACTTACCTAAAATCCAGAGCTGGATTTGCTACAGCAGTCTTACAAGGCCTGCTAGCCAGCCCTAACACTTCTTGACTGCCTCCACCCTTCCTCAGCTTTGGGAATCAACCCAAGTGTGAGGACTGCAACAGTGAAACACAAAGAACATAGTACAGATGTGTACACTTACCATTAATGTAGATGTTCGAATGTATTCACTGTTGCAGTCCTGGTTTCCCTCCCTCCAGCCCCCTGGCTTTCTCTATCCTTTCTACCTATCCTCTTTATGGCCATCTTTTATGACAGGGTATTTACTTTTTACTGAAGGTGTTCCACACCATGTAATAGCTTCCTATTCTGGGGGCTCCTGACATCTGGGGCAAGAAAAACTGATGTAATGGCATTAGCTGCATGTTTTATACCCCTGACGACCTGACGTCATGGAAGAGGCGACAGCATCTGATGCAGAAATCCCAAGACTCTGGTATTCGGGCCGACTGAGGGCAGGTAGATAACCCAAGTGTGATGACTGCAACAGTGAATACACTCGAACATCTACATTTATGGTAAGTGTACACAACTGTACTTTGTGAAAATTCACAAACTGTTAATAAAGTGGTGATAGAACTGAGCCTTGTTATTAATAACATACTCCTCCCAGGTAAAGCTAGTATATCCTGCCTTTGTACTACTAATAATTCAGATAACATAGCTACCCAATTCAATAAATATTTCACTGAGACTATTAATACTGTCTAACAAGCAAAGATTCACCCCTACTCCACTTCCTCCTGTATCATGGAATATATCAATAACACCTTTTCCCTACAACCTGTCTCAACTGACATGATAAAAAATGCTTAAAAAAACTAAAGCCCACAACATTAGCTGCTGATAACCTACCGCCTACCCAGTTTCCATCCTTATCAACAGATCCATTTCTGAACATAAAGTCCCTGCTATATGGAAAACTTCTCATTATTCCATTACACAAAGGAGGCAACAATTGTTATACTATCTTCCTGTCCAAAGTTCTAGACAGATGTATACACATGCAAATTATGGACTACCTGCATAGTAACAAACTTCTGTCCAATACTCAACACTGTTTTTGTCCCTTCCACAGTACTACGACTGCTATAATGTCTTTCACTAACACAGTTAACCATCACAGAAATAATGGCAGTTTTGTATCCTCCATCTTTCTCTATCCATTGAAAGCCTTTGGTATGGTGTCACACATCTATCCCAGCCCACTCTTGCTTGCTTTCAGTACTATGGCAACAAAACCTCTTCTCTCTACTTCCTGTTACCCTAGGAGTCCCTCAAGGTTCCATCCTAGGTCCTCTACTTTTCACACTATTTACTAACCAACTCTGTACAGCGACACTGCATGCTTCTGTTGTTCGGTATACAGATGATTCCACACTAGTATGCGCTGCTCCTTTGTTGTAAGAACTACAATCGCTGACACAAGATACTTTCTCTTCAGTGGAAGTATGGCTAAATAATTCCCAACTAATTCTGAACCCAACAAAACCAAACCCATGCTTTTCCATCATGCACGACCTATTGTACCCCTCTCCTCACATAACATTGTGCCTAGGAACAACACTATCATCTCGCCCATCGCTCACACTAAACTTTTGGGGGTTGTGATAGATAGTAGTATGAGATTCGAAGTCCATATGTCCTAGACCATCAGAAAGTGCATAAAAAACTGGGTACATTATATAGAAATAAGCAATATTTTACAAAAAGCAAAAAAGCAACCATTGCACAAAATAATTTTATTTAATCTCTTCTCTATGCCTCAGCAATCCTCACTAACCTAAGATTTAGCAAAGCTAGACTCCTGGTATAACAGAATTGCCAGGCTCGTCACAGACTCTCCTTACAGGCCACTTCCCTCAGAGTTTTGCATCACAGTGGCACAGGAAAATAACTTTCTTGGCTAGGCTTACATAGACCAACCTATGAACCTATGTCATTCACTCCCATGTAGGCTATCACCATGCAATAGTCATGTTTACCAATGGAAGGGTATTTATGGTTCATAGGTTCATAGGTTGGTACTAGGCTATCAGCCCTAGGGCCTATACAAGCCTAGCCATAACAATTCCCTGGCTATTTCTTCCCACAGTATTTACTTCCCTGCACCTCTGTCTAGCAGGGTGACTGACGTGATCCCCGGGGTGAATTTCCTATCTCCCATCCAGTCATCAAGGTTCCTTTTAAAGAGGGTCAGAGAGGTGCTCTGCTTGACATGTATGGGCAGTCTATTCCAGAGTCTGGGGAGTCTCTGGGTCAGGAATCTATCCCTCCAGCATGTTTTGCTCATTGTGATGACAAGGTTTAGATCCCTGGAGCGTGTGTCTCTGAGGGATTGTGATTTGTTTAAGTGTAGCATGTCCAATAGCTCTGGGTTTAACATGGCCTTGTATGTTAAGCAGAGATCGCCTCGGAGTAGACGATATGTGACAGAGTATAGGTGTAACGGTCAGCATAGGGCATCTGCTTTAGGCCTGTGATTCTTTTAGTGAGGTATTTCTGCAGCCTTTCCAGTTGTTGCAGATGTCTTGAAAGGTACATACCAAATGGGGTGTTGTATTCTATAATGTGTCTAATGAGGGGATGAGTACAGTGGGACAATGACCTCCTTTTTTCTGGATGAAAAGCCCTTAGTGATGGTGTGCCACAGTGCCACATAGAAGGATTTCCTGACTGTTGTGGCGATGTGGTTATCGAAGGTGAGACCACTGTCCACCTGTGTCCCTATCCCTAAGTCTATTATCACACTTTCGGTGTTTAGTGTACTGCCACCTATGTGGTAATTCACGGGTACATGTTTTTTCCCAAAGGGGATAACTATACATTTTTTTGGCATTGAGCTTGAGCCCATGGCTCTGGCACCTAGCATCTGTTTCTGTAAGGCCCTTTTGTAGAATGTCCACATCATTTGGGAATTCAGTAATGGCTCCCAGTTTGCAGTCATCTGCGAACTTTGTTAGCCAAGTCCCTTAGTGTTGGCTTGTACATCAGAGAAGTAGATGCCAAACGAGCAGTCCCAGGACTGAACCCTGAGGTACTCCACTTGTCACTTGTCTGGAGCTGGATTTGGAGTCAGCTACTTTTACAGTCTGGGTTCTGTCAGTAAGCCAGTTGGCAACCCATCGAGTGATGTAGGGATTAATGCCCAGCTTAGTAAGTTTATCTATGATTCCAGAGTGGGGGATTGGTGTCGAAGGCCTTGGTGAGGTCCATATAGGCTGTGTGGACCACCATACCCTTGTCCATGGCTCTGGAGACTGATTCGAAGAAGTCAGTCAGGTTCAGGAGACAAGATCGGCCCTTCTTGAACCCAAACTGTGTGGGGTCCAGTGTTTGAAGGTTGCCAGTGTCTTTGTTTATAAGCTCCATGGCCTTGCAGATCAGGCTCGTCAGACTGATGGGGTGGTAGTTCCTGGGATCCAAGGTGGATCCCCCCTTGTGGAGTGGGATAACTGTATCTGTGCGCCAGTCAGTGGGCATGAAGCCTGAGGTGAGACTATGATTAAACATGGCACTTAGGTGAGGTGCCAGTTAATTTTGTAGTTCATATAGTACACAACCTGGGATGTTGTCTGGTCCCATGGATGCTGTATTCTTAGCTTTGGCACTTGCAGTGTCAGAGATCCTGGCATTTGAAAAGTAGTTGACTATCTTTTATTAGACTTTTGAGTGCAGAATCATTAGGCCTAATAACTAAGTCATCAATCATTAAGACAGTCTTATTAGTAATACAGGATTGTGAGCAGTATGACTCTTGGTGACTTTATGATGTAGTTGTGCAGGGAGGAGGTGAGTTGGAGGATTTTTGATTAATTACTAGCTCTTGGAGGTGCTGGTAGGCAACTTTTAATGACCTCAGCATATGACATATTTTAATGTCCTTTTGCGTGTTTGTTTTTTTAAGAATGTGTGGGAGGTGAGGGCAAGGATGTGATTGTATGATGCTCACTGTACATAGTTTTAGATGTGAGGGGATGTCTCTAAATTAAATATTTGCACCTCTCACAAGCAGAGTTGTTTGTGTTGAGTCTGTTATCAGTGTGCATGAGATAAATGTCCTTCCTTAGATCATTATTGCAGTATCCCAGTACTTCGAGGTTATTTCAATGCACTGGATGACGTTTGCTTTTACAAAAAGCAGCAGACCCTGACCATTGGTGTACCTTTATCCTGGTTTGAGGTACCTATTCCTTAACCAAGATTTGAGATATGTCCTCCGATTCTTCAGAAATATTGAGCTTTCATTCCCCTTTCTTAACCATATTGGTATGACCAGTTGTATTGGATCTGTGAGAATCAGATGCCATATCAGGCTCCAGCAGGGTCATGGTAGCGGGAACCTGAGAAGTGATCAGGCTTTCCATGGGTTCCTGTAACACTTGAGTAAGTATGTCCAAGTCAGATTGGGCAGCTGATGGTTCAGGCCTAGGCCTTTTGAATTTCTTTTTTGGAGCAAGCAGGATGTTGGATGCTGAGGGTCCCACCATTTTGGATTGGGTGAGGTGCTTCAAGCACTGGAACAAACAATTGACAATATTTGAACATTCTTATAGTTATTTTCATCCCCAAGACAAAACAAGCACTGGAAGTGGAAATCTTTATAAGGGATTTGTCTATCAAAATCAAACTTCCCAGTCTTAGCTGACATCTAACAGACTGAAACACCAAAGTACAAGAAAAAGAAAGAAGATGGGACATCTATTGAAATAGCTAAGGTAGAGGTAACATCAGTGATCATCCAAACAAACAGACCAGCGGGTGGGAGACCTGTGTTTGGACTGGGGGCTTGATAGTCTTAGCATCTCTTGCTGATATATATGCATATATATACCCTTACACTCATGGGCTTAGGTCATATGTTGTTCATATGACCATAAAGAAGGTTTTTTGGCTATAGGTAGTCCAGCCAGAAATAGGTTATCTCAGCAAGATAACCAATTACTATTGTTATACTGCAACAGTGATCAGCAGAGCATCTACTGTTATGGTAAGTTCTTGCATAACTGTACCTTTCTACATTTCCTGAGGATACAAAATGCTAAGAGCTAGACAACAGAAGAGAAACAAGATGGCTGACTTTCCATTATATCCATTGCTTCAAGTATTAGAATGGAGACATGCACAGGTAAGGTAAGTAGCTTAGTTTAATTTAAAGTTTGGAGACGTGCACAGATTAAACTGTTTGTAGGGATTAAGTATGGTCCTTCTAGTTTATGAAATAATGCACAGGCTAAACTGTTTGTAGGGACTAAGTATGGTCATTCTAGTTTGAGGAACAGTGTGCAAGTTAATCTGTTTGTAGGGACTAAGTAAGGTCATTCTAGTTTGAGGAACAGTGTGCAAGTTAATCTGTTTGTAGGGACTAAGTAAGGTCATTCTAGTTTGTGGAACAGTGCGCAGGTTAAACTGTACGAACTAAGTATAGTAATTCTAGTTTGTAGAATAGTGCACAGGCTAAAGTGATTGTAGGAACTAAGTATGATAATTCTATTTTGTGGAATAATGTGCAGGTTAAACTGTAGGGACTAAGTATAGTAATTCTAGTTTGCGGAATAGTACACAGGTTAAACTGTACGAACTAAGTATAGTAATTCTAGTTTGTGGAACAGTGCGCAGGTTAAACTGCATGGTCTAAGTATAGTAATTCTAGTTTGTGGAATAGTGCGCAGGTTAATCTGTAGGGACTAAGTATAGTCATTCTAGTTTGTGGAACAGTGCGCAGGTTAAACTGTAGGGACTAAGTATAGTAATTCTAGTTTGTGGAACAGTGCGCAGGTTAAACTGTAGGGACTAAGTATAGTAATTCTAGTTTGTGGAACAGTGCACACGTTAAACTGTACGGACTAATTATAGTAATTCTAGTTTGTGGAACAGTGCGCAGGTTAAACTGTTTGTAGGGACTAAGTATAGTAATTCTAGTTTGTGGAACAGTGTGCAGGTTAAACTGTAGGGACTAAGTATAGTAATTCTAGTTTGTGGAACAGTGCGCAGGTTAAACTGTAGGGACTAAGTATAGTAATTCTAGTTTGTGGAACAGTGCGCAGGTTAAACCATAGGGACTAAGTATAGTAATTCTAGTTTGTGGAACAGTGCACAAGTCAAACTGTTTGTAGGGACTAAGTATAGTAATTCTAGCTTGTGGAATAGTGCACAGGTTAAACTGTAGGGACTAAGTAAGGTCATTCTAGTTTGTGGAATAGTGGGTAGGTTAAAATGTTTGAAGGATTAGGTGTTTTTATAGGGGGAGTACACTGGAATGTGTATTTGTATTTAGTATGTAAAGTAAGAGAGCACCTGGAGAGCTTGAAGACTAGATACTACTACAGTGGATCTAGCACCATTGCATGCAAATGACCAGAATTTATTGGTGTTTGGAGCAATGATACAGCTTCACAAACAGAGGGAAGTCACTAGTATCAATCTGTAGTGGAGCAGATGTTCAAGGCATCAAATATTACCAAGTAGTGCAGCTTGAAGGAACCCCACTTACAGATGCAGAGAACAGACACAGATTGTTTTGGAGAATAAGTAAACATTCAAATCAAATCACCTGTGTTTATGCAGTCCATGTTGTAGTCCTGCACAAGAGCACCAAATTTAAAACAAGGGCCAAGGATGTATAGTAAAGAAAATGAGCAGCATTACACTTGCAAACTACCTCCAGGCAATCAGAACCCTTGAACTAGCGTGGTCCACCCTTCTCTCCACCAGAGTCAAAACAGGATTTCATTGTAACATCCAGACCACTTAAACAGCAGACTACAGTTGTTAACTGGAATTTGTCAAAATAAGAGCTTAAAACAGCTTAATACACTCAGTTGCTATAGGGTGTAAATGAGGACAATGTTTAACCAATTACTTAAATTGAGAAAATAACTTAAACTGGTAACAAAAATAACTTGAGTCAGGTAGCAACAGCTAAAAATAACATAGAACATAAAATGCAAGTAAAGTTACTAGAAGCACCTATAGAGCTTTGCAAGGCCTGGAAACAAACAGCAGACGAAATCAACTCGTGCAGGAGCTGCATTGTGTAGGTAACAACTTGAGAGAGTTTTCACATGAAAAATCAGTTATGTTACTCTTCTGAATCATTTGCCTAGAACTAGCAATCAACTCATATGTATTTCCTTGTGCTCCATAGGTCCCCTTTTAACGAAACTGTTTAAGCTTCTAGCTCCTCAAACATCTTTCCCAATTATTGCCTTCCACTGTCTAATACCAGTCTCCTAGATACCTCACACTAGCTGTCATCTTTAAAAGAAATAAGTCATCCCTGCTTGTTATCTGCTAAATCTCCACAACTTACCCTGTGTGCAGTACCAGATCCTGTCAGTATGTTCCAGACATATAATGTATATATAGATGAGTTTTATCTGCTGGTCCTGTATGCCTTTGATCCCTGTTACTTGTGTCTGCACTTCTCTTCATTCTTTCTTTCATCTTTCCTTGAGATATTTCACCTTCCATGCTGTTGTACCCTTTAACAAATCCTTGTATATCACATCTACAACACTGTGCATTTTTCAGTATGTTTTGCTGGCTATGGCTGTATGAGAATTTTAAACTTTACTTTTTCAAAATAAGCCAAATATTGCTCAAAACTGGCCACTTAACTGAAGCTTAAAAATAATATTTAACAGTTAAAAACTAGCTCGTTGGTTTAGGACTTCAGTGTTTCAAATTACAATGAATTACATAAATCCTTAAGTAATACCATCAATTAAAATTAACTACTCAAATGCATCAAATATATATTGACTAAACAGAAGTGCTAAGTCTCATTTAAGTAGATTACTTTATAAAATATATATTATTTCAGCAATAAATACCATTAAAACCGTATACCAGTTAGTATAAATATAATACATATTCTTGTAAATAGTATAAATATAATACATATTCTTGTAAATAGTATAAATATAATACATATTCTTGTAAATATTATTTATGAAACTATTATAAATATTTCATCAACAATTTATTGTTCAAGGTTGCCAAGCGAAGAGTACCATAAGAAAGAAAATAACTCTTGCTTCTTTCTTTAATAACTTATCAGATGCATTCATGTGTACATTTTTCCAAAACCACATATAAAATACCTCAGGGGAGATGGGTCACTGTTATGCTTTTTGTAAAAGTACATAGCAACTGGACTGGGTATACTAACATTTGTAATATCGCTGATATTTTTCCTGAACCCACTTACTCACTTGCCTGGCAGTTTGCCTAATATGTTTGTCACATGGATATCTCAATCCATATACAACTGCTGTCTGATACTTTTTATTATCAAGGGTGTAAAAATAATACCAATTTATATAAAATTCTAATCTGTTACCTCTATAGCACCAAACTAGGAAGTCTTTCCATTCCTTTTCATTCTGTCCACACTCTTGTACTGCCACATTGTGAACTACCACATCTGACATATTATAAAATATTGAATGAAATTTGAAAAGACGTCAGACGAAGTAACAGTATGCCAATCTACCTCTACAAAGGGAACACACCTAGTTACAAAGTCAATTTATTTCTGTTCTTTTAATAACAGTTTTATTGGCCATTTCTTCTAAAATTCATAAGAAAGCTGTTTTCTCACTTTTTCTATCGAAAACATTAGTTATATAACCCGGTGTACATAGTTTAGACTCTATACCTTCTGCACCCTTTCCAAAATTCTAAGTCCTTATAGCATGATCCTGTAGTTCTAAGAACCTCTCTATATGGGAGCGAGTCTGTGAGATGTGGTGGGTGTGCACTACAGGCAAATAAAAAGGCATTTGTGGAAGAAGATTTCCTAAAGAGAGTTGTCTGTATACAGCTAGCTTTGATAAATATTTAGAAACATTTAAGTAGTCAGTAATTGTCTTAACCAAAGAACAAACTTATTCTTGGCAATACTTTCCATACAATGTAAAAAAAATGATGAAGGTCCTCTTTAATCAGAAAAAAAAAATCCCTATATCTCTTATAAAAAAACAATATTCTGTTGAAAAAAATGTCCAGCTCTACCCATAACTAAATTAGCATAACTCTGAGGAAACCTTGTCTCCGTAACTGTTTATGTGTCTGTTTATAGTAAGACCCATTAAAAAGAGTGCGTTATGAGTAAGATTGACTCCGATAGCATCTACAATAAGAGCGCAGTGATGCAGCGGTTAACATTGTTGCCTCACAGCAAGAAGTTCTCTGTTTCGATTTCCAGCTGGGGTGCCTTCTGTGCTGAGTTTGCATGTTCTCCCTGCATTCGTGTGGAATTCCTCCCACAATCCAAAGACATGCATCTGGAACGTTTCTCCCCAGGCATCCTAGTCGGACTTTCCTGGTCAACAAAATGATCATCATCATCTTCTTTCGACTGCTCCCATTAGGAGTCACCACAGCGGATCATCTGTTTTCATTTCTTCCTGTCCTCTGCATCGTGCTGTGTCACACCAACCACCTACATGTCCTCTCTCACCACATCCATAAACCTTAAATTAGGCTTTCCTCTTTTCTTGTTACCTGCTAGCTTCATCCTTAACATCTTTTTCCCAATATACTCAGCATCCCTCCTCAGTACATGTCCAAACCAACATAATCCTGCCTCTCTGGCTTTGTCTCCAAACCTTCCAACCTGGGCTGACCCTCTAATATACTTATTCCTAATCCTGTCCACCCTCGTCACACCCATTGTAAATCTTAACATCTTTAACTCTGCCACATCCAGCTCAAACTCCTGCCTTTTTGTCAGTGCCACAGTCTCCAACCCGTATTACATAGCTGGTCTCACTACCCTCTTGTAGACCTTCACTTTCACTCTTACTCGTCTGTCACAAATCACTCCTGACACTCTTCTCCACCCACTCCATCCTGCCTGTACTCTCTACTTCACCTCTCTTCCACACTCACCATTACTCTGAACTATTGATCCCAAGTATTAAAACTCATCCACCTTCACCACCTCTATTCCTTGCATCCTCACCATTCCTCTATCCTCCCTCTCATTCACACACATATATTCTGTCTTAGTCCTGCTGATTTTCATTCCTCTTCTCTCTAGAGCATATCTCCACCTCTCCAGGGTCTCATCAACCTGGTCCCTACTCTCACTACAGATCAAAATGTCATCTGCAAACATCATAGTCCATGGGGACTCCAGTCTGATCTCATCTGTCAACCTGTCCATCACCATTGCAAATAAGAAAGGGCTCAGAGCTGATCCTTGATGTAATCCCACCTCCACCTTAAACGCATCCGTCACTCCCACCGTAGACCAAACCGCTGTCACACTACCTTTGTACATATCCTGTACCACTCTTATATACTTCTCTGTCACTCCCGACTTCCTCATACAATACCACAACTCCTCTCTAGGCACCCTGTCATATGCTTTCTCTAAGTCTACAAAAACACAATGCAACTCCTTCTGACCTTCTCTGTACTTCTCCATCAACACTCTCAGAGCAAACATCGCATCTGTAGTGCTCTTTCCCGTCATGAAACCATACTGCTGATCACTAATCATCACATCCCTTATTAACCTAGCTTCCACTACTCTTTCCCATAACTTCATGCTGTGACTGATCAATTTAATTCCTCTGTAGTTACTGCAGCTCTGCACATCACCCTTATTCTTAAAAATAGGTATCAAAACACTTTTTCTCCATTCCTCTGGCATCCTCTCACTTTCCAAGATTTCATTAAACAATCTGGTTAGAAACTCCACTGCCATTTCACCTAAACACCTTCATACTTCCACAGGTATGTCATGTGGACATGGGGATGCAACCCAGCCACTGGGGATGCACAAGCCAGTGCATTTCTTTGTGCCTGTCCCAAGCCCGGATAAATGGGGAGGGTTGCATCAGGAAAGGCATCCGGTGTAAAACTTTGCCAAATCATTCATGCGGACAGCAGTAAATATTTACATACCGGATCGGTCGAGGCCCGGGTTAACAAAGACCGCCACCAGTACTGTTAGCCAACAGGGTGCTGGCAGAAATTGGGCTACTGTTGGCCGAAGGAGGAGAAGAGGGGGAAAGCATGGCCAAAGGCTGGAAGAGAAGAAAAAGGCTAGGACTGTGATAATGAGGGTCGGAACTTTGAATGTTGGCAGTATGACTGGTATAGGGAGAGAGCTAGCCAAGATGATGGACAGAAGGAAGGTTGGTATATTGTGTGTGCAAGACACCAGATGGAAGGGGAGTAAGGCTAGGTGTATCGGAGGTGGGTTCAAATTGTTTTATCATGGTGTGGATGGGAGGAGAAATGACATAGGAGTTATCCTGAAGGAACAGTATACTAAGAGTGTTTTGGAGGTGAAAAGAGTGTCGGATAGAGTGATGTTCATGAAGCTGGAAATTGATGGTGTAATGATGAATGTCGTTAGTGCATTTGCTCCACAAGTTGGGTGTGCGATGGATGAGAAAGAAAAATTTTGGAGTGAGTTTAATGAAGTGGTTATGACTGTACCCAAGGGTGAGAGAGTGGTGATTGGAGCAGATTTCAATGGGGATGTTGGTGAAGGGAACAGAGGGGATGAGGAAGTGATGGGTAGGTATGGTGTTAAGCAAAGGAATGCAGAAGGTCAGATGGTAGTGGATTTTGCAAAAAGGATGGACATGGCTGTGGTAAATACGTATTTTAACAAGAGAGAGGAGCATAGGGTAACATACAAGAGTGGAGGAAGATGCACACAGGTGGATTATATCTTATGTAGGAGGGCCAGTTTGACGGAGATTGGAAACTGTAAAGTGGTGACTGGGGAAAGTGTAGTTAGGCAGCATAGGATGGTGGTTTGTAGGATGACATTGGTGATCAAGAAGAGGAGGAGGAGTGTAAGAGCAGCACCAAGGATCAAATAGTTAAGACAGGCACTGGGTGGCAGTGAAGAGTTACCAAATAGCTGGGTAACTACAGCAGAGCTAGTAAGGGAGACGGCTAGAAAGGTGCTTGGTATGACATCTGGACAGAGGAAGGACGGCAAGGAGACATGGTGATGGAATGAGGAAGTACAGGAGAGTATACAGAGAAAGCGGTTGGCAAAGAAGAAGTGGGATTGTCAGAGAGATGAAGAAAGTAGACAGGAGTATAAGGAGATCAGGTGCATGGCAAAGAGAGAGGTGGTGAAGGCTAAGGATAAGGCATATGAACAGTTGTATGAAAGGTTGGACACTAAGGAGGGAGAAAAGGACCTGTACCGATTGGCTAGACAGAGGGACCGAGCTAGGAAAGATGTGCAGCAGATAAAGGTGATAAAGGATAATGAGGGAAACATACTCACAAGCGAGGTGAGTGTGTTGAGCAGATGGAAAGAGTACTTTGAGGGGTTGATGAATGAAGAGAATGAGAGGGAGAGAAGGTTGGATGATGTGGGGATAGTGAATCATGAAGTGCAATGGATTAGCAAGGAGGAAGTAAGGATAGCTATGAAGAGGATGAAGAATGGAAAGACTGTTGGTCCAGATGACATACCATTGAACAAAATGATAAATAAATAAAAAAATAAAAAATAAAAAAACAATCCACCAAATTCGTATTATAAAGGTAAACTGCTGTTAAATCAATACCATCTATAGAGGAGTTTAAACTATAGGGTCTATATTAGATCACCGAATGCTTAAAAAAATGAATGGTGATTAATCGACCCTATGTAAGAGAAAGCTTACAATGTCGAAGTGTCAGAACAGCAATTTTTTTCCAAGGGGAAAAAAAAATCGCTGTTCCAACAAAAAAAAAACAGTTTCAAACATTACATTATGTGGGGGGCTTCACCCCCACACCCCCTGATGTGGGGGGCTGTACCCGCACATCCCCCTACTTAAATATACCAACTCCGAGACCACACTACAGTGCCGAAAACAGCAAAGTACCAAAGCGGCCAAGCAAATTCTTTCCTATGAAAAGAATTTGCTTAACAGCCGCTTCGATATTTTGCGTTTTCAGCCTTTTATGTTCGTCCAAGATGCATTCAAAAGAATGGGTCTTCAGTCTTGTAATATAGACCCAAACTATACACATCTACCGTAACAAAGAAAAAATAATCATGTCAGTCAGTTTTTATTTCTAGCAAAAGGTATTTACTATCTCTCTGATGTGACCTTCATTGCAAAACATAAGATTGTAAAATAAGATGATATGGTCAGCCATCTTAAACTAGTACAAGCCCTTACTGACCTTGGCCTTAGTAACCAAGCATTAGCTTGGCTTCAGAACTATTTACAAGGTAAACAACAAGCAATTTGGTGGGACAATAACCTGTCCACACTGCTACCCATCACCACAGGAGCCCCACAATTCCATTTTAGGTCCCCTCCTATTCTCCATTTTCGCCAATAACCTCCACAGCATCTGTCAAAATGCAACAGTTATACTGTACGCTGACAACTCAGCACTTGTGTGTTCAGCCAATGATCCTCAGGAACTCCTCTCTATAACCCCAAAAGCCTTCCATACCAGTTAAAACTGGTTTCTTAACAAAATCCTAATACTAAATCCCCCCAAAACCAAACTGTTGCTATTTACACCTAACATATCTACCACAATACCCAGCCCATTTAATATTGTGTCCAGGGATGGGACTGTCATCTCATCCCTGACACTCACACTAGATTGCTAGGAGTGACCATTGATAATAACCTCAAATGTGATCAGCATATAAATCAAACCATTAAAAATATCCAGAAAAAACTGGGCAGTCCATATAAAAATAAACCATTTCTAACACAACGTGCTAAGATAACAATTGCTCAAACCCACCTCCTTTCCACACTATTTTATGGCTCACCCATTCTCACCAACTTACCCAAAACCAAAATTGTCAAACTCAACACCTGCTACAATCAAATTGCAAAATTTGTTACCAGTGCCCCCTACCAATCCCACCACTGCCATGCCCTAAAACAACTTGGCTGGCTTGAATTCCCTAATCTCCTAAATTATCATCAACTTTCCTTTGCCCATAATCTCCTACTACTCTCAGACAAAACTCCAGCTCTGGACAATCTACTAGAACTACAAGCTAAATCTAGACAGCTTCACTCCAACGACAAAAAATTAATCAAGGTCACCAAGACCAACTGCACAGCAGGGGACACCCACTTCTCTAACGACATAGGCATATTACCTCAGCAGGCTCAAAGATTACATTTAAAAGACTCCTGAAAGAACACCTAAAGCACACATGGATATGCATATGTTCCCCACCTGGCTGACCTCCTCCTCCTCCACCCTCTCCCCTTACTTTTGCCCTCTGACTTCAGCTTCATCATCAAAAGAGTGCAACTTCTCTAGCTTCCTTCCAGTTCCACCTCTAATTCTAACCCCTTAGTCAATGCCCATATGTCACTGCTAGAACACTCTTATCTATCCATTGCACTTTTCTCTTAATACCTCTACTCTTACTTTATACTTAAGCTACTTACATCTCCTGCTTTTCTTACTTAACCTGTTATCCAATTTCCCATCTCTGTCTCTTCTCCTGCTACTGTGCTCCCTACTATGTCGAATCTTTGCTCTCTTTTTTGCTATACTCTCTGCTGTGTCTAACTTGCTCACACGTCAACTGTGTAAAGCAAAACATCCAACCTCTACTAACAATGTTCACCATTATGTAATGCCTCAACCTAAAATTGTGAAAGATGTGTTCAGTCTATGTAAATATGTTAAATCTTAAGCTTCATTGCTATGTTACTAGTCACTGTTAATGCTATGTTACTAGTCACTGTTAAGTTTGGTACTATGTAAATTTGAATGCTTCTGTATACACCTGATATGTTGCTTAAAATTTAACTGTGGAGCTTTTCTCCCCGAGCCTCCACTGAAAATGGACATGCATCCAGTCAGACTTTCCTGGACAACAAATGTAAAAGTAAATAAATAAGATCTAAAACTATACCTGATGTTTCCAGTAGAGCCCCCTGCTACCTGTGATATAGTTGGTCTTCTGGGGGAGGGGTTATGAAACTTAGGAAATGCATAGTAGCATAGGATTATGAACCAGCAGTTCATTTCTCATCCCTTTTGGATTAACACTTCTATCAAGGGAATAATATCTGATTTTATCTAAGCTAAGGGGTTATTAGCTAACTTCTGATGCAGTATGTTTCCTAACAACTAATTACACATATTTATAAAAAAATATTTTATTCATATCAACTATATCACCCACCCCCTTTTGTGGCTTTATAGCTATAAAAAACTCTTTTCCTTGTAAAGTACCATACCTCTCTTGTCAAATAATATCTTGAACATGTTTCAACATAATACATAATCTTTTTTTATTTATCGTATGAAAAATTGCTGATGTTTGATAACTAAATGATGGAACACATTTTAAGTGACTCTTAAAAGTAGTGGTTTTCCCTGTGTTATCTAAAAGTACATCAGTAACTGCAGAGTCTGTTGAATGCAATGAAAAAAGTATTTTAATTATAATTTTTTGATGAGCAATCACATATCCAATAGCACTTCTGAAACCTTAACTCTTGCAGCTGGAACAAATTTTAAACCCATATTTAAAACAATGGTTAATTGCAACAAATGTAGCAAATCCAATTCACCAAAAGAACGATTTTCCAAATTAGTGCAAAATAATATATTGCCATATTCATGTACATTTTTTTATTCTTCCATGGTTTCAATTGATTTTTATGAAAGAAATTGCCAGATGTCCTTCAAGGATGCATCTGCAGTCATAACATATGGGTTGTCCTGCCTCAGGCAGCCCTTCGGTCGGCCGGATTCCAAAGTCTGGGTCTGGCCTCGGCTGATGTCGCATTTTCCCCGACGTCAGAGCTTCTGGGGTATAAAGGCATCAGCCGACGCCATTTTCCTCAGTCTTTCTTGCCGCGCGGCGCCCGAAGCAGAAGCTGTTCGCAAGTGCTGGTCGGTCAGATCCAGAGATTTCAGCTACCGAAAACTTCTAAAAAGCTAAGCACCCCGTTGGGGACTCTTTCTTGCCTCAGCCAATGTCAGACAAAGTAAATAATTGTTTAACTTGTGGGAAACAAATACCTCATAAGAATTTCCACTCTTACTGCCTTCCTTGTTTAGGCCCAGACCACGACGTTTCAGCTTGTTTAGCCTGTGCCTCCTTCAACCGACGGACACTTAGACGTCGGTTGGAGTTTGCAGAAGAGTTTTTTGGATCCGCTTTTGCATATAAAATGCCATCGGAGACTCCGACTACACATTTAGCCAAAAAACGCAAGGAAAAGGACCGACACTCGCGGCCCGCGGTTTCGGCTGAAACCACGGTTAGGCCTGCCGCGAGTGTCTCGGTTTCGGCTGAAACCGAGTCTTCGGTTCTTCCTTCTGCCGAAAACATACCTCCGACAACCGAGGCCAGAGAGGCCCCGGCTGAGTCGGCTACAGAAATTCCTACCGAAGAAGCAAGCGCACAAGAACTGTCCGACACCATTCCGTTGGACATTTCTACACCTGCACGTGGGGCAGCTAGGCCCCCTGCTTCTATGTCTATTAAGGCCTTCTCCAGGGCTAAAGCAGCTAAAATTTCAAAAGCCTTACCAGCAAAATCTACCTCTCAGAGGCCTTCCTCAAGTTCTCAGATTCTCAGCCTTGCTGAGGACCTTATATCTCTGATTAGGGGTTCCCAACCTCACCCAGACAGGGCCTCACAACCTCCTCCTGACAAAAGGCCTAGGACTGAACCCCCTGAACCTCTCTCCTCTGACTATTCCTCGGATGGATCTGATTTAACAGACCATCAGGAAGGACCATACTCACCTTATGAGGATTCAGATGCAGAAGACTCTATTCCTTCTGCCTCCCCCCCAGAAGAATTTTTCTTTGGGGAGACTTTGCACTCAATGAGGGAACACTTTCAATGGCAGGGTCAGGATTTTTCTGATTCTAGGAAAAGACTAAGGACCTTTTTACACTTGCCACAGCATAGGCCTTTAGCCATACCACCTGTGCTTTCTGTTGTTGATGATGCATACAATGATGTGAGTTCTGCCCCTGATTCTCTTCCCCCGGCCCCTGCCAAACCTGACAGATATTACAGGGTCCCGGATTCTCACTTCCACTTGTATAAAGCCCATGCTGCAGACCCAGAAACTATTTCACAGGGCCCAAAAGGTGTTGCAGCTGCCACTGCCAAAAACCCCCTACCCTCTGAAAGAGAGTCAAGAGCATTAGAGAGATGGGGAAAAAAGATTTATACATCTGCTACTCTTTCTGCCAGGGCTTTAAACTGTCAATTCCACATGATACAGTACCAGGAATATTTGTTAGATCAGCTGAATAAAAAGCTTTCCTGTCCTGAACCTTTAGACCGTAAGTCCCTCCAGGATTTGGTACACAACTCTCAGCAGGTCAGTAATCATTTCTTAAAATGTGGCTATGATGCACTGGAGGCTTCATTTAGATCAGCTATGACTGGAGCAGTGATTCGAAGGCATGCCTGGCTAAAAGAGCAAGCCTTGCCAGACCACGTCAAGTCTAAACTCCTAGATGCTCCAATGGAGAAACAAAGTTTATTTGGCTCCCCTGCACAGGACATTCTAAAGAAAGTGGAAGAAAAAGCTAAATCTGTGCAAACAGTCAAGGATTTTCTGCAGGTCCAACCTCCGAGGTTCAGCAGAAACTGGCCTTCAAAGAATTGGTCCTTTCCAGACACCTCCAGAGCACAGAAAGGCAGGAATAGACGCCCAAGAGGCAGAGGTCAATCAAAAGGTGCCTACAGGGGTCGTCAGTGGCAACCTGCCAACCAGAGGAGTACCACCACAGCTGCAACTACAACCACTTCCACAGGACAGACACACTGACTTGGCTCTGATTCCGCCTACCAGGAAACAACTGGAAGCACCCTTGGGTGGAAAGTTGGCTTTATTTTCAAAAAACTGGCATTTCCTTACAAAAGACAAATGGACATTGCAAACAATAGACAAAGGATACAGGTTTCACTTCCACACTTTACCAAAAAAGAGTGGAATGCCAAACCTTCCACCAAACCAGAAGCCAGAGGCTCTAAGACAAATCAACAATTTACTTCAGATGAAAGCAATAGAAAGGGTACCATCCATGGAACAAGGCCAAGGATTTTACTCCAGACTATTCCTTGTACCAAGAAAAGAAACTCAATGGAGGCCTATTCTCGACTTGTCCGCTCTAAACACATATCTCATTGTGCCAAAATTCAAGATGCTGACCCTACAGCAACTTCTTCCCATGTTGGGCAAGGAGTCTTGGCTGGTGACTCTAGATCTCAAGGAGGCATACCTGCATGTCCCTATACGACCAGATTGCAGAAGACACCTCAGATTTCTTGCAGGATCAGAGCATTATCAATTCTCAGCATTGCCCTTTGGCTTATCTACTGCGCCCAGAGTATTCACGAAATGCCTGGCATCAGTAATTGCACATTGCAGGCTTCAGGGAATTCAAATCTACCCATACCTGGACAACTGCTTAATACAAGCGGACAACAAGACAAAACTAATAAAGGATTTGGCCTATGTCATACAACTTTTACAGGCCTTGGGATACACAGTCAACATCCAGAAGTCAAGACTAGTGCCATCCCAAAGGATAACATTTTTGGGTGCAGATCTGGACACAATAACTCAGATGGCTTTTCTCACAGAAGAAAAACAAAAACATCTCCCAGTATACTTCATGGCTTTGACAAGACAAACTCAGCTTACTGCAAGGAAAGTCCTGCAGGCCCTGGGTTACATGGCATCCTGCATTATCCTGATCCCGCATGCCAGGCTACATATGAGGAAATTACAATGGTACCTGAGGAATGTATGGTCTCAACACAGACACAGTCTAGAAACCATGATACCAATCATTCCATGCCTGAAAAAAGAGTTCCTGTGGTGGGCTCAGGCCTGCCAGACCAACAGAGGGTTGCCTTTCAACAAACCACAACCAAGGCAGACCATCACCACGGACGCCTCAGACCTAGGCTGGGAAGCACACATGGAAGACAAGTGTATCCAAGGCTTATGGTCTCAGGACCAGCTGAATCTACACATAAATCTAAAGGAGATGCTGGCAGTGAAACATGCAATCGAGGCATTCAAATCATTCCTCCAGCAAGGACATCTGCTGATAAGGACAGACAATACCACAGTCATGTGGTACATCAACAAACAGGGAGGCACGCATTCCTACCCCCTATGCCGGATGGCAATGGACCTGTGGAACCTAGGCCTGAATCTCAACATCCAACTGCAGGCCAAATTCGTACCAGGAAAAGAGAATTCACTAGCATACAGCTTAAGCAGAACTACCATGGATGCTCACGAATGGATGTTGCATCCAGACATCTTCAAAATTATAACAAAGAAATGGGGAATACCAGAGATAGACCTGTTCGCCTCCCCACTCAACCACCAACTGAACAAATTCTGCTCAAGAGAATACCACCCACAAGCCTGGAGGGTGGACTCCCTCTCTTTCAGCTGGAAGGCCCAAACAGTTTATGCCTTTCCACCCCTCCCATTGATGTACAAAGTTCTACTGAAGATCAGGGAGGAACAGCCAAAGGTGATTCTGATAGCTCCAGACTGGCCAAGGCAGCATTGGTATCCGCTACTGAGAAGCATGTCTCGGACGAACTCATGGCCTCTACCTCTATGGCCTTTACTTCTAACGCAGAACAACTACAAGACCCTGCATCCAAACTTGAAAACGCTGCAGCTAACTGCCTGGAAAATTGCTTAAAACAAAACCAAACTGTTTTATCTCAGAGGGTCAAGGACATTATCCTGGAGGCTCGCAGACCCTCCACAAGAAAAACATACTCAGCTAAATGGAAGAGATTCCTCATTTGGAGTGCATCAAAGGGTACAAATGTCACACTGGCAAACCTAGCACACATCCTAGAATACTTAGCAGAACTGTTCCACAATGGCCTGTCCTATTCTTCCATTAAGATTCATGCTTCAGCAATTTCAGCAGAATACAACATGGATCCTCCTATCTTTTCTCACCCTCACCTCAGACAATTTTTAAGAGGGATCAAAAATGTTAAACCTCCAAGGAAACCCCCTCTGCCTGCATGGGATCTCAATTTTGTGCTGGAAAAATTAACACTACCCCCTTTTGAACCAGCAGCATCAGCAGAATTACAATTCTTATCTTGGAAAACTGCTTTCTTTCTAGCAATCACTTCAGCAAGAAGAGTATCTGAGTTACAGGCATTAATGGCAGTGCAGCCTTTCCTTATTTTTCACCAGGATAGAGTGTCTCTGAGAACCAATCCTACTTTCATGCCAAAGGTGGTATCCAGGGTATCCTTGAACCAAGCTATTCATTTGCCTATGTTCTTCCCTAACCCACAGAACAGGGGGGAAAAACTATTGCACACCTTGGATGTACACAGACAACTACGCTACTATCTGGACAGAACTAAAACCAGCAGAATAACTGACCAACTTCTGGTAGCATATGCAACTGGAGTGCAAGGAAAAGCAATTTCCAAACAGACAATTTCAAAATGGATAGGAAATTGCATTCGATTCTGCTACTCTTTTCACGGAAAGACAACTCCTGAAAATATCAGGCCTCACTCCCCAAGAGCCACAGCCACCACTACAGCTTTCCTACGAGTGGCTACCAAGGACATTTTAGAAGCTGCTACTTGGAGCTCCGTGCATACATTTGCCAAGCATTACAATCTACCTTTATACTCCAGATCCCGAGCAGGTTTTGCAACTGCAGTTTTACAGGGGATCTTAACTACACCATCATTATCTTAGTACCTCCTCCCCCAGTTTGGCTATGGCATTCTACCCATATGTTATGACTGCAGATGCATCCTTGAAGGACATAGTACAGTTTTGTACCTACCATAAATGTAGATGTCCGATAGGTATGCATCTGCAGTCAGGATTACCCTCCCTCCTTCCCTCTGTGGTATTCTAGGGTGCTTACCCCTCTTTTGGCTAGCTGGGGGAATCTATTATGGTGTATTTGTTTGTATGTATATATGTGTATATATATATATATATATATATATATATATATATATATATATATATATATATATTTTGCTTGCTACTGTTTGGAATTTTCAACATTTATCCAAATTTAGCCTTCCTAGAGGGCACCTGGCATCTGGGGCAAGAAACACTGAGGAAAATGGCGTCGGCTGATGCTTTTATACCCCAGAAGCTCTGACGTCGGGGAAAATGTGACATCAGCCGAGGCCAGACCCAGACTTTGGAATCCGGCTGACCGAAGGGCTGCCTGAGGCAGGACAACCCATATGTTATGACTGCAGATGCATACCTATCGGACATCTACATTTATGGTAGGTACAAAACTGTACTTTTTATGTGTGTTTTTTATTACAATCCACTACTTTTTCCCCCCAATAGCAGGCACATCAAACTTCTTTCACTCTCATTTGAGTAAAAAAAAAAAGAAACTTCTTTCACTCTGAATAAATGCCATCCTGTATGTGTTGTTCTCCATCTTGAGAGCTTCTCACAAGTCCCCTGTTATGTTGAACTGAGCATAACAGGCATTCCCAAGGAAATAATGAACTACCTTCAAACAAACATCATCTCACAATGTATAACAGATGTTAATTTCTCCTCAAAATGTTGAACATCAGGGGAAAAGTTTTTCTATGTGGCTGTCCAGTTCTTTTAAAAGACCTCCCACTACTTTTGGTTTCTTATCTTAAACAGTATTAATTTTCACACTGATTAAGTCGGTTTTGTCTTTTGTCAAATTAAATCAGAATGTTAATAAGCTAAGCAGCATGTCAAAAATGGTTGCTCCCAATGTTTATTTTTAGGTCCTGAAATCTGAATCATATGAAGCAAATATAGCTGAAGTTGGACATGATTTATAGAAGATTTTACCTACTTTTCCGTATTGTACTGCATGCCGTGTAAAAGTCCTGAACAGCAGAATACTTTTATTATACTCTTCATTCTGTTACATTGTATTCATAGCTCTCATTTCATATGTCTCATGAAATCATTTCTCTGTCTCTCAGTAAGTTTCATTTTCCACATGTTTGTGAAACAGTAGTGGAAAGCAAATAACAAATGTAAAAAAAAAATATATATATATTCAAAACTTTTAAACTCGTTTTCAAAATATATTCAAGGACTGCTCTAAATTCTCCCTGCAAGTAGGTGGGCACCTCCCATACCCTTGCTACTTATATATGCTAATTCCAAGATAGATGTTTCTTCGTCAAAGGAGAAATCCCCACAATACTGCAGTGTTGACCTGTAACTCCAAAGCATAGGAGTCACAGATTAATGATTGTACATTACAATGTTGTTCATTAATGTCTAGCACCTAAACTTGGCATCCAGTTATTTTCCCATTGTGTAATACATCTTGTCATACAGTGCTTAGTAAACAGACTGGGAGTTGCTAACACAGAAATACTACTAGAGACTTCCATGAACTGTGTAAGATCTAGTTCGTTTAATCTGCTATTGCTTTAATTATTCCAGAAGTAGAAAGAAGTTAGGTGTAAGGTGATGTGCAACAGCTGGACTACCATAGCTACAGGAAATGAAATAGAAAGTATACATAGATGAGCAGTGTACTTTTGTGTATTGAAAGTCATGTTAATTATTTGGGAGATTTTGAATGGGAAGTGCCTTAATCACCGGTAATGTAAGAAATGAGAGCTAGCAGGTATTGTATACAATCAGTGGATGTAATGCCATGCAGAAGATGAAAATAGTTGCAGGAAATATTAATTGACTTTATGATTAAATGCATATTCATTTTGTTATTCTTTACTGTGGCCCATGGCCGTTTCATGAGCTGAGGTTATCTGAGTTGCACATCTGTCTCCCTAGTTGACTTTAAACTTCCTGGGGATTACAAATAACTTCATTGATGCTGTCTGGGTTTAATTTCTCCAATTGTTTGGGGTTTCTAATACTGCAACGGGAATGGACCCCATTCCAAAATCAGGTTGTGATTAGAGTTCATGAAATTAGTATTGTTTCAGTCTGGTAGGTCAGCTAAGAGTGCTCTTCTCATCACCTGCAATGTACCCAAAATTACCTCTTTCTGTAATTTATACAGGGGCAGGGGTATGTATGTATGTATTGGCATGTTTTGTAACATTGTTTGTAGTAAGAATCAGTGGTACTACTTGAACATTGCCATTTACTGCACAGCCTAGATTATGCTGTATCTAACTGACCAATTAATTCTTTCTATTCTGCAGTTCCTGGACCATGTGACCCAGAAGACCTCATTGATGGCATTATCTTTGCAGCAAATTACCTTGGCTCCACCCAGCTGCTGTCAGACAAAACCCCATCCAAGAATGTGCGCATGATGCAGGCCCAGGAGGCTGTCAGCAGAATTAAGGTGAAGAAGCTAGATTGGTTTTGATGCTGATGAACAAACTTCAAATTTTGACCACAGCAAGAATAACTCTTTTTGCTGGTCATAGTTTGATTAGCGGTCAGCACCAATCTGGGCACATGTGATTGTTTATAAGTGGACAAGGGGCAATGGTCCTACTAATGTTTTTGTTTTTTTAGGTAAAAATATTTTAAACAGTGGGGTGGTTTGGATGTAATGCTAGTAACCTGAAGCCATCCTCTTGCATGGACTACTTTGAAGAATTTATATGAGTTTGTAGGAAACTTAAATTGTAGTTATGGTGGGTTACGCCATGTTGTCCTCTAACCTGCGTTGTGAATTTACAACCATTGTTTTAGAATACAGGACACCCAATATTAATTCTGGCAACCTCTGTACTTGTCTTGTTGGACCACCAAAATTGCTATGAAGACCACTCATAATGCTAATGAGTAAAGCGATTTTAGGTGCGTACCCTTCTATTGAATTCTATTATTGTACTAGGAGCTTCTGTAGAATAAAGTGCATCCATTTGGAGAAACTAACCTTGCAGCCACTTTGGAAATATGAGCTGCAGGCATAGGGACTGGAATGTGGTACTACCACAATTCAGAATGTGTGTGGAAGGGCAGGGAAAATTGGAGAGGAATAGCTTATCACATTAGTGTAAGAATGAATGAAAGTGTACAGTGAACATGATTGAGGTTGAGTAGGAAAAGTTGAGACCGACGAAGGTCTTCACCTTACCACTGCATTGGGAGACTTCATCTCTGGTTGGTGGCTGCAGTACATATATATCAAAGACGCATGAAAGGAGGAGGCTGAAAGTCTCAGAATGCAAATATATTGCAGGCAAAGAAGTGCAGTGCTTGAGAGTCAGGTTCTTCCTACAATAAAGGGTAGGTGTCTTGCTCCAAGAAAAGGGAAAAAAAAGAAAGTGGTAGAAACTTTGGATGGGAGGAGTAACAGCTGGATTTGAGTAGATGATGAAGACTCAGACAGAGAAAGAAGTATTAATAAGTGAACCAAAAGGCATCATTGGCAATGCCATGTCTGATTCATAGCCCTTAGAGAAGGACTGAGAGGAAAGGAATAGAGGAGGATTTACATCACCCAACAGTAAGACTGAGCAAAAATGAATGGTGATAGTGACAGGAAGAAATATCCGAAGACATCCTCGCTGATTGTACTGAGGAAGGAATGAGTAAGGAAAGAATGAAGGAAAGGCAGGGTATGCAGCAGTTTTAAAATCGGTTAAAGGTTACCGAAGGAAAAAGCAAGCAGTACAATAGGATAATATGTAGGAGACAGAATAATTAAAAGCATAAAAATGACTAGGACATGGGTATTTGAGAATGGCCTTTATGACAGAGTAGCCTGAAAAAGCATGCATTGCCATATATGTATTGGCATGAATCAATGTTGTCTTTTTCATCCATCTTCAACTTGTTGGTTATTGGATTCGACTTGGATCCAGTGCAGGCCTGTCCAAGCAGCTTCAGCTCCAGATCTCCACCTCCTCTGTCCATAACACCCTGCTCTCCCCAACCTACTTCAGATCTCATTTGCCACCAGGAGAGACTACATTGTGTCAACAAGCTCCATTGCAGTGTAACTTTTATTTGTGCTTAAAATAGTCATCTTCTGTGTTTTTCTCCTCTACCCTGTTTGTTGTTGGTTAGCTAGCTTAGGGGTAAGTTGTGCACTTTTACTTTGGGTAATTTTTGGTTAGTTATTGTATTTCAGAGTTTTTTCTTCTAGGATGTTGCCATGATGTTCTGCTTTTTATATAAAAGTAAGCAGCACAAATATTATTATTATTATTGCAGATTTTGTGTATATTCTTGGATAGTTAGATTGGTTTGTGTAGTTAAGTGGTACCAATGTGGAGAAAAGCTGTTTCTCCAGTTCTCAACATTCCCAGCCCATTCCTAGCCAAGGGCAATACTGGGTCGGGCAGACTTCATTCCCCTTTTTCCCCATTTATGCCTAGGGAGTTCTCACCTGCTTCACCCCCCTCTCTATCTCTCTGGCTTGGATATTGGCTGCAGACTTTAGTACTGGAAGACAGGTGTCCAAGCCTTCTTCAGTGGCTTAATTTGCTTGGTCTACCCATTATGTGGGAAGTTAACAGTCCTCAGACTTGGAGCAGCTGATGCACGCACCCCTTCTTGCAGGCCCAGGTGCAGTTAGGGTTCTTTCCTGATGCCTTGGTCCTGGTACCTGAGGGTTCAGCTCCATCCTTTGTAGTTCTTCCCCTGGACCCTTCAACTCTGGGGTTGCTGTGCCATCTTTGGGACTGGGGCAGTGGCTCAGGGTGGCTGCATTCGGCTTCTGTATTCTGTGCTATGGAAAGAATTTTCTCTCCAGAGAGGGAGTGGATGGCATTGACAGGTCTTCCATCTTCCTTGACTAGGCCTACATATGCACCTCAGCTATCTCCAGGACAGCCCACACCACAGAGCCTCCAGGTAATTATGCCTCCTGGTGCCCCCACATTTTCCACATCTCCAGTGGGGAGAGCATGGAAAGCAGTGGTGCAAGAGGACGCACAAGGATTCCCCCTAGCTAATCTCTTACTGAGGACACTGACCTCAATGGAAGGGAGGGGTCCCCCAACCCTGCCCCCAGCAATGATGTCTGTTTTGACCATCTCCTGGAATTGTTATGCCAGAGCAGGGGATGGACCACTGAAGTCACCTCTCGTGAGGAGTCTTCGTTTTTGGAGGCCTTCAGTGCAAGTCCATCCATGGTCCCCCTCCATGCCCACTCATTGATCTAGTGTCTCAGAGGGCATGGAGGGAACCAGATGTGGTGGAACCTGTACCCAAAAACCCTTATAAGATTTTAGCTCCTCCCAAGGACTGGTAGCACTGAAATAAGGGTCCCCCCGATTATGTGGTTGTGGTGGTGGCAGTCACCAAAAAGGACATCTCAGAGGAGAGTTCTTCAGTCCAAGCCTCTAACAGGGAGTCAAGGGAACTGGTCTATCTTGTAAAGTGTGCTTATGCCTCAGCAGTGTTAGTGCATTAAATTATTTAGCCTATTTGACTAGATTTCAGAAAGACTTGGTCTCAGAAGCATCAAAAACTGTACAAATGCAGTAGCCCCCAGAGATGCAGAAGACTGAAGGGGCTCAGTGGTCTGCTATGCAGTCTCTGAAAAATGTATCCATCCCTCCCTCTGCTCTCCAGCATGGCTGATAACACATCTCTCACTGCAGGCACTGGTGTTGCAATATTCTGGCACACCTGAATGTGGCTTTATAATTTCACAGACTCCTTCAAGGTATCCTTTGTGTGTGCACCATTTGATAGTTCATCCTTGTTTGGCCCCAAGGTCAAGGACACACTAACTAGGAGTGAGCAAGATGAGAAGATGCTTTCTGCCATCAGAGTGCACTTTGCCATCCCACAGCAGTCCTTCTCTAGGAGTCATAAAGGGGACAAATACCTCCTCTTTTGCAAGTCACTGCAGTCTTTTCAGCATGCTCCTATTGAGGGTTCCCCTCATGGCAGGGGCAGGGTGAGTAACTAGAATGGGTGCTGCCTGCATGGCAGAGGTGGTCCACAGAACCAAGGCTTTCATGGGGCTTTTGCCGGGAAGCCCTTTCAGCATACTCTTTTTAGTACCCAGGAAGAACAGGGACCTCAGGCCAGTTCTGTATCTCAGCAAGTTGAACCATTTTATCAAACAGACTAAGTACCGGATAGTCACAGTGCAGTGTATTCTGCCTCTGCTGAGGATGGATGACTGGATGTGCTCAGTACATCTCAAGAATGCCTACAACCATATAAAGATTTTGAAGCTGTCATTGAGATTTCTGTGCTTTCAGCTGGGAGATGATCAATATCAGTTCCAGGTGCTGCCTTTTAGGCTCACTGCCCAGTGGTGTTCAAAAAATACATGGTAGTCGTGGAAGCCTGACTCAGGCTGCATAGCTTCCAGGTGTTTCCATACCTGGATGATTGGCTTCTTACTACCTCCATGAGAGTGTCTCTCCTCAAAGCTCAGGATTCCTTACTTCAGTTGTGTCTGCCCTTAGATATTACAGTGAACTACTAGAAGTCCAGTATGGAGCCCATTCAAGTGTTAGAATTCATAGAATGTCATGTGGGAGATGGTCACCTAGACAACAAAACTCCCATCCCACATGTTATGGTCACTTCGAGCAGAGGTGTGTCATCTGCTGGCATATTAACCCCTCCCCATCTTCTCGATTGTGAAACTTCTGAGACATATGGCAATGTCAGTTTGTTTTGTACTGTTGGCAAGGTACCACATGCGGCTACTACAGTGGATACTGGTGACTCAGTGGTCATAGCTGACCAATCCCATGGATTTAGAAATATGCCTAATGAACAGTTGTTAGACTCAGATTGCATGGTGGCTGGTGTCTGTTGTTGTCACAGCAGGGTGACTTTTCATCCTTCCCCAGCCTTAGGCCATGGTTTCTTTGGATGCTTCCCTTCTGGGGTGGGGACCATTTTGAAGGGCAGACAAATTCAAGGAATATGGTCACCATCCGAGGCCAGTCTGTACATCAACATCTTGGAGATGAGAGTGATACTCCTGGCATTGCAGACCTTTCAGGGCCTTTTCCACAGGGGTGCGATCTCTGTTCATACAGACAATATGTCTGCAGTTTGATACATCAACAAGTTGGGGGGTCTTAATCTTACTCATTTTGATGAGAAGCCGTGTGGGTGTGGAAGTGGGTAGTTTCCTCTCAGCAGTTTCTGATTGCAACATACATCCAAGGGAAATCCAACATCCTGGTGGACATTTTGAACAGCCACATCCTTTTTCCACATGAGTGTTCCTGAATCCAGAAGTAGCAGTTTGGGTTTTCTGATGCTGGGGCACTCCCTGTTGTGATCTGTTTGCTACCCTGTCCAACATGAAATGCAGCAGGTTTTACTCCCTGATCTCTCCTAAAGGACAGTTACCAAGGGGTGCTCTTCTGTAAGCTTGATGTCCAGGTCTTCCTGTATGCTTATCTTTTGACTTGTGTCATAATAAAGTTTCTTCAGAAAGCAGCCTGTTGCAGAGTGACTGTGATTTTCAATGCCTCACTGGCGTCTATAAGTTTAGTTACCCTTCCTGTGACCTCATCTCTGGCATCCTGTCTGGGTGCTTGATCCCATTCTGGGGTTGATCTCCCATCTCTCGTGGAATCCCCTCAACCTTCATACCCTTAATAATTTCTGGTTTCTCCAGTTCCCATGATAGCCAGAGATCCCAAGCTGTCCGAGAGCATTATCAATATTTTACCTTCTTTTCAGGAGCTTTCTGCTGGAAAGATATATGCTGGCAGATGGAAACACTTTGCTGTTTGGGCCTTGGTCAAGGATCTGGACCTTTTTTTGGCCTCTCGGGATACTATTCTGGACTTCGTTGCTCAGCTTTTTCATTCTGGGTTGAACAATTCTACTGTCAAGGTTCAACTGGCAGCTTTTTCTAATTTCTACATTGGCAGGGATAACACTCAAGTAGTTACGCTCAAAACTTCTAAGTCCTTTGTGTGAGATACATTTTAGTTACATGCTCCAAGCCGGAATTTACTGTTCATGCTGCATGTGTTGGCCAATCCATCATTCAAGCCTTCTGTCATCATTCCCTTGAAGTTCCTATCTTGGAAGACCATCTTTCTGGCGACTGTCACTTCTTCAAGACAGGTTTTGAAGCTGCAAGCTTTGGCAGCTGCTCCTCCTTATCTAATTTTTCACAGCTGGGTTACCCTGAAAATGGAGCCTTCCTTTTGGCCAAAGGTTGCTTCGCAATCCACTTTGAACAAGTTTATTTATCTGCCTGTGTTTTTCCCTAAGTATTTACTGCAGTATCTGGACATTCATAGACAGCTGAGTTTCTGTTTGGACAGAGTCAAAGATTTTAGGAAGGCAGAGCAACTCTTTATTTCCTTCTCCAAGGCCAGAATGGGCAGGCCTGTGTCAAAAATGACCCTATCCAAATGGTTTTCAGATTGCATTGCCTTTGCATATAACTTGAAGAGAAAGTCCATACTAACTAAGCTTAAAGGTCATTGTACCAAGTTGGTGGCTACTTCTACTGCTTTTTTCTCCAAAACCTCTGTTGATGCTATTTGTGCTACTACTACTTGGCTAGTGCTCATACTTTTGTGTCCCATTACAAATGGGACAATCAGTCAAGGTCTAGGGCTTCTTTTGGTTCCACCATTCTGTGAAATATTCTCTCTTAGGGCCATCCTGGGATGTCAGATGATGAGGACTCTGTCCCACAGGTTGAAGCCAGATGGAAAAGATAATGTCAGGTAAGAAAATTATGTAGTTAGCATAATGGTAGATCCATGTTGTCTGTCTCCATCAAGTTCGACCAACCCTCCCTACTATCACTCATTATTGGATAATACTGACCAGGGCTCCTGTGTTTTGTGCTAATAAGTTGTGTTTTTGAGACCATTGTTTGGGGCCAAACTCTATCTGAGGTAGACGGTGAGAGCAGATGATTATGGGTGGAGCCGTGGAACTGAAGTCCCTTATAAAGGCTGGCATCAGATCCAATGGAAATGAACAACATAGACCTGTTGTTATAAGTGCATTTTTTTTGTAATACGTTTTGTAGTAAGAATCAGTGGTACTAATTAAACATTGTCATTTACTGCTCCGCCTAGACAGCAGTGTTTGTAACTGACCAATGATGGGAATAAGATACTTACAGTGGGATGCAGAGAAAATAGGGATTGAGATCATGTAGTTACTGATGGTATATTGTATGAATGAATTCTTTATCTCAACATTTATAACAGAACTGGAAGGTAGAGCACCAGAACCAGTATGGATGGGAAAGTGTGGTAAAAGGAGGAACATGTTCAGGGAAGGAGAAAGATATGAGAAGATTCGAATGTAAGTCACATGGGTCAGATTCTCCCTTCAGGATGCTGAAAGAACAGGCAGATCTTGTTTGTGGACTTCTGTTAAACCTTTGTGTTCTGTCTTCAGGGCACAGTGTGGAGCCAGGGGCTGGATGGTAGTATTGATTGCCTGCATGCACAAGACAAGCAGCCTGAAGGAACTGGGTAGTTCTTTACTGGTCAGAATGCATTTTTTCACATTAAGAATGGTTATGAAGATACTTCTGTAGGGCATATTGCTAGAGTTCTTGAATGTAAATTGTCTAACAACTAGACAGTACATGAATTCACACAGCCGAATACTTGCCAGTACAATGTGATCCAGGTCTCTGACTAAGCTGCTGGTGAGATTTGGTAGTGAATGTTAATTTGTGTTGCAAGGGCATTGATGCAGTGCATCTCAAGAGGCCATTAATGCAGCAAAAGGCTGTAAGGGTAATCCTCAAATTGGGGAGATTCACAGGAAATGGGCTACTGGTAAAAGGCAAATTGTGGAAGCTAAAGTTGAACTTTTGAGCAAGAAACTTATAACCACTGGGTTGCTGCAGGGTATCACTGTTTTCTCTATGTAGACTAGTCTTGCTCAACTTATGGGAGTTATCAGATATTGCACTAGTTGTAAAAAAAAACAAGTATTAACCTGTTCACTGATAACACAGACATCTGTGCACTGGTCAAGAACACTGGAGCCACCCACTCATGTGACCTTATACAGTTGTACAGTGGTTAGATGGGAATTTGCTTGGTTTCTTTAAAAAAAAAAAAAAAAGACAAAGTTATGCATGGGAATTTGCTTGGTTTCTTTAAAAAAAAAAAAAAAAGACAAAGTTATGCATTTTTTTTTTGGGGGGGGGGTGAACCAAGGAACAACTGTATGTGCTAGGAGTACCGTGGATTACAGAGAGATAATAAAGGATTCTAGGCAGGCTGTAGTATATTATGTCCCTTGTGAATGCAGCTAAAAAAAGTCAGTATAATGCTAGTGTGCACCGTTGTACAGACGCAGATGTTATCCTACCATACACTACTCCATCACTGACTTCTCATTATCAATCCTGCATATTCACTAGCTGCATCTGCAGCTGTCTGTTTTTTTCCCATCTTTAGCTGCCTATTAATGGTTTTGTTTCTCTTGCTCTCATTCACCAAGAAATTACCTGGATTATGTTCTCTGGAGTATAGACTGCGGCGGTGGTGCTGCGGTAGCGTTGTCGCCTCACAGTTAGACGTTGCATGTTTGATTCTCAGTTAGAGCGTCTTCTGTGCAGTGACATGCGTGAATGGGCATTCCTTCGTTGAAGGTTGTGCGTTAGGCCCGGCAAGCCAGTACGTAAAAATCTACTGCCAATCATTAGCGGACCGGAGTTCCGCTGTGGCGACCCCTAATTGGGAAAAGCCGAAAGACACAAACAAACATGTTCTCTGGAATATGTTTATTTATCAAACTGTACAAGCTTCAAACCAGCAGGTGATCAGTGTTGACATTTTGAAAAACACCATCCCAAAAACTCCACAAAACCAAAAAAAAATTTTCAAAAGGAAAATAGTTTTATTTTGTAATCTGTTAACCAAATCCCAACCACAAATTCCCTGGGGACAGAGTAGGGTTAGGGTTATTGTGCATTAGTAAGGATGGGCAGGGGGGCTTGACCCCCCCTACATTGACTTAGTACTGCATGCTAATTCTCTACATGCCCATAACCTTAACCCTACACTTTACCTTAGAAAAAAACATTTCCATAACACTACCACTGCACAAGACATTCACATACACCCCAAACAACAGCACACATGCACAACACTACATCTGTACCATTACCTAACCCTATGTTAAAACACAACCTATGTACACACTTTCATCCCTTAATGCTAAAACATTTAATGTATTCAAAAGTTTCAGAATTAACTATTAACTATTAACATATGAACTATGAACTATGAAAATCTCACTTAACCTTACCCACATGTATGCTCTCTTCCTTCCTTCTTTTGACTTCTTCCACAGTGGATAATTCTTAAGCTGTTCACTGTTAACAAATTGCAGATTTAACAATGTGACTGACACCTGTACTGTGTACTTTTATTTTTCATTAGCCTTCAGTTTTCATTAATTTCTGAAGACATCCAGAGAAACACAGAATACTGTTTTGTGCTTAGTAGATCTTGAGGAAGAGAGAACTATCAGGATAAAGCCTTTTGATGGCTGTTCATTTACCATGTACCCTAACCCACCAGTCTGCATTAAGCATATCATCTGCTTATGTGATCCTCTGTTCCCCCTTGTTTCTATCTATTAACATCAGTGAGTTAGTCAGTAGGTAGCTATTGCTTTTAAGTCACTGCCTCCTAAACAAGTTGGCTTATTTAGTGTAAGCCAGAAGGAAATCCTTACAATAACAAAAAAAAAAACAAAAAACATATCTGTCGTTTCATTCACTAACAGCAGGTGATGGTATACTTTCAGTGCCCCTCTGCTCTACATAGTGAACTTAGAGTGTCCAGTTTCCCAACTTTCCTAGTCCTGGATGCTTGCGGAGGACCAGGCATTTCATTGTTCATTACACTAATGTGGAGTGTATCAACCTTGGCAACTAGAAACTGGATCAGAGGTTTCCCCAGTATGTATCGATTGTTTTTTTCTACCCTCCTCCTGAAGTCCTCCTATGACCTCTCAAAAGAGCCTGTCCATCAGTGTAATGTTTGCAGATGTCAGTATTAGCTGGTTCTCAGTCTGTAGTCTTATATTGAACGAATGTCCTCCCGTTCTTGAAATGGATTAAAGTGATCCATTGTCATCCCACTTATCTGTGTCAGAGAAGGTACCAAGTCTTTCCAGTACTTGAAGTCTAGTTCCAGGCATTGACTGGTGTTATATCTACTTCAGAATGAAAAAGGCACCTTATTTTTTTTCACACATTTAAGAAAACCATGTTTTGTCATTTCTCACTCACTCTATCTTCCTGACTTTTCCACAGTAGACTGCCTATCCTTCCCACATACTCCCTGACCAACATTTGCCATCCAGAACTTCAATACTTACTCGTTCCCTAGATCAAGTAGTTGCTTTCATTGACTTCAAGTTGACTACAGATTGAGGTAAATGCTTCATAGGGTTTTCTTTGGAATTTGTCTATACAGGCAGTTTCACGGAGGCTTGTAACAGATGGTTATAAATTGGCACACTACTTACAGTTTGGAGTCCCACATTTTTAGCATGCTGTTTATGTACTAGACATTTGGCATGTTTCTGTCTTGAAAAGTAACTTTTGCCTCATAGCCATGATTTTTTACCCTGTTGGACCAAACCGAATAGTTAAAACATCATAGTTCATGAGGATGAAAGTGTTTATCACGTGCCAGTTAATGTTATATACACTGCTGACATTCCCAAAGTTTGAAAATGAAGAGTACTATTTAACAACTTCAAAACAAGAAGCGGAATGTTTCGCTGCTCTCTCTCACTGCAGCAAAACTCAAGTTAAAATTTCAAAATGGGCTGGAAAATGAGTGTCTCAGAATTCACAAATGGTATACAGCCAGTTGATCATGTATTGTGATTTACAGAATAAGTATGATTTTTGTAGAGCAGATACATATAATTCTGGGTTTCTGTTCTTTACTTGTTGGGGTCTACTTCTCAAGTTGCTCACCATTCTGTCAAATGTAGTTATGATACAACTGATGCCCACTCATGCAGTTATCATCAAAAAAAGCCCTATTTCTTTGAAAATTATCACTTCTTTGTACACATCTCTGTAATGTCCTTCCCATATCACTGTTGTAGTATTCCTTACATTAGGGATCTCTTGCCAGGGATAGCCAGCCAGTATACCAAAGACTTTTAGGACTTAGACATATGTCACACTTATGCTCCTCGCTCAAGGTGATGCATGGACATCCAAACTCAGAATCTCTTTGCCTCCAGTCCAAATACCATAAATGAACATCCGTCTGAATGCACTTCTACTATGCTGGTTACCAAGCCACTCTTCAGATAAATACCCATTTAGATTTCTTTTTATCTTCTCTTTTATTTTAGTGATATTTGGATAATGTCTAGAAAGGGAAAATGTCAGTGTGCGAGGCAGATTCCCGTAAAGATTGTCATGACCAGTGTTTTTTCGGTTTGGGTGCTTCCCACAACTATATGCAATGTTCTGTTTGCAAGGCTTTTGTCCCCATGGACCCTATGTAGTCATCTCTTCTCATTGTCTGTTTACCTTGCAAATCAACATCTTAAGTGGTTTCTCAAGGTGCTATGGTGGATTCTTCTTGTCCTGAGGGTCAGCTGTCTACCAAGAAAAAGGACAGAAAGTTTAGGCCTGATACAGATGCTGTCCAACTTCACTGGATGTCTCTTATGAGGCTGTTAAAAGCCCAGAGCCTTGTTCAGTGACTGTTTTGCATTCCTCTGCCACAACCTCATCAGAGGACAGTATGGACCTGACTTCTGGAGCATCCTCGGAGGTTTTACAAACGTCTGCTCCTGATGTTGAGAGGGAACCTCAGCTAATTATCTCTGAGGGACCAAAGAGGATTTTGCACATGTTAGTTGGAGGAGATTTCAACTATGCTTGTTGAATGCCACCAGGAGTCTGACCCTCCAAGGGGCAGGTATTCCGCTGGAAAAGAAACCAAAAACCAAGCATATTCCCCTTGTATCTAAGAATGCTCAACATGAATGGTAGGATTTTACTCAGAGTTTATTTAATGCTTTAATGGCTTTAAAGCCTCCTCAAGGGTGTCTGCTCCAACCACTCCATAATCCTCTAGTTCTTTTAAAAGGCCTAGGGAATTAGTCTGTTTGGATGAGGGCCTAGATTCTGGGGAAGAGTCCTTGGCATATGCTTCTTAGATCCCTTCCCCCTTAAATTATGGTTTAGAGGAAGAGGATTCCATTCCTCCTGATTTCCCTTTGGAGGAACTATCCTTTGAGGATACTGTTGCCTGTATGATGGAATTTTTTTGTAGGATTCTGCCCAAATTTCTGACATTCAAAAAAGATATTATGAGCTCCTTCAGATGGAGTCTCCTAAACCATCTGTTGTTCCTTCTGTCTTGGGTGCTGTCCTGGACACCCTTTCACCAGCTTCTATGACCACTGGTTCTCAGCCCCCTGCTGCCAAGAAACCAGATAGATTTTACAAGGTGCCTGATGCTGTAAATTTCTTTATAAATATCTTTCTGCTGATCCTTCTGTGGTGTCAGTATCTTCTGACAAACCCTCCAAGCTCTTGCCGTCTACCAAGTCACTTCCTGCAGATAAGGATAGTAGGGCCATGTAGAGGTCGGGCAAGGTCTATAATGCTGCCATTTTATCCTTTCAGGCCATTGACTACCAGACTCGTATATCTAGATATGTTTTGCCTCTCCTTTCTCAGGTTTCCAAACTAGTTTCTGACTTTCCTGATTCTGAGGAAAAGGCTTCTTTTCTTTCCCTATTGGATTTGACTTCTCAAGTTGCCTGCCACTCTATTAAATGCAGATATGATGCAGCTGATGCCTCTTCCAGGGCTGCTGCCTTTTGTTCTTTTATGAGGCATTACTCTTGGCTTCATCTTCAGGCTTTGCCTGATGAAATAAAGGCTAAATTGTTGGATGCTCCTTTGGATAATAAAACTCATTTTGGTGCAGTTGCTGCTGAACTTTTTAGGTCTCTCCAGGATAAGAGTAATGATTTGCAGGAGTTGAAACATATTTTTGTTTTTCCTATTCCTAAGTTTCAAATTATCCCTCCAAATCTGTTTTTTTTCCGCAGGCTGTTTCGTTCCCCACCTAAGTTTAAAAAGGGGTTCTAGATGTGCACCACCTGCAAGGTCTACCAAGCCTCCTACTTCCCAGAAGCCTGTTTTTCAGAACAAGTTGGGTTCCTTTTAACAATTGCTCCCCTTTCCCGTATCCCTCTGTATCTCTCTGTCTCTTCCAAATTGGTTAAAAAATCACAACAGACTATTGGGTTCTGTCCATTATCTATCAGGGATATTTCATGGTTTGGAAATCCCTTCCTTCCTTTTTGGACATTCCTCAACCTCCTCGGGAATAACTTCCTCTTTTCCCAGAGGTGCTTCATTCTCTTTTAGCTCAGGGCACCATTCAAGCTGTGCCTCCTACCCAGGTAGGGAAGGGTTTCTTAGGTTCATAGGTGTGTACTAGCCTAATGAGCCTGGAGCCTTTACAAGCCTAGCCCATAGAAGTGCCCTGGCATCGTGCTGCCCAACGTTAGTTCCCAGTGCCGCTGTCAAGTAGAGCCACTGGAGTGATCCCCGGGGTGAACTTTCTATTACCCATCCACTCATCAAGAATTCTCTTGAAGAGGGAAAAGTTATTACTACCAAGTCTTGAACCCAGGACCCTGTGCACTACAATCACAGCAACATACCTCTACACTATCTGAGCTGAATGTTCCTGGTTCCCAGAAAGGACACACTTGGAGGCCAGTTCTTGTTCTCTCACAGTTCAGCACCTTTCTCAAGATCCCTTCCTTTTGAATGTTGTCTCTTCAGATTCTTTTCCCCTTCTTCTTCCCCAGGTTTTTCTGGTCTCCCCGTATATCAAGGATGCTTAACTCCATACTCATATACATCATCTTTAAGGATATGTTTATGTTTGTCTCTTTCTTTCTTTCTTGCATTTTTAGTTCTTTGTTTTGCCTCTGTACTGCCTCAAGGGAATTCACCAAATGCTTAGCTCCTGTCATTGCTTTTTGCAGGATGAGAGAAATTCATATCTTTCCTTATCAGGATGATCTGCTCATTCAAGCTTCTTCTGCCATTGCTCTACTTCAGGATCTCCAGTTTGTGTTTTTTCTGTTGCATAGTCTGATATTCACCAGAGACTTTCAGAACTTATCTGTAACACCTTCTCAAGATCATATTTTCCTTGGTTGCAGGCTTCAGACCATTTCTATGCTGATATCTCTTCCTACCCCCAAGGCCCTCTCTCTTATTGTCTTTTTCCAGTCCCTTCTTCCTCTGGCTTCAGTTATAGCCAGAGACTTTCTCAGGGTCCTATGGTTTATGTCTTATGTATTCCACCATTCTCATGCTCCCTTTGGCCAGGCACCACATATGAAAACTACAGTGGTACCTCAAGTTACTGTGCCTCCAACATTGCCATTTCCTGGACTTCCTAGTCCTTTTCCTTCCTTGTCTCAAGCTCGAACTTCAGTGATGGATTTATTACCTTTCTCTGAACCCAGGACTTCCTTTACAGGCTCCAGTCCCAACTCAAGAACTCTTCACAGAGGCCTCAGACAGGGGATGGGGAGGAGCCTCAAGGTTCAGGGTATCTGGGCTCCTCATTAGACCACATCAGTTTAAAGGAGATGAGGGTTCTGCTTCTAGCTCTTTAGGCTTTTCTTTCCTTCGTCCCAGGCCCCAAAATATTCATGGACAATACCACAGTGATATGGTATGTCAACAAGCAAGGGGTTGCAAGGTCCTATCATTTTTGCAGACTAGCTCTTCAGGTCTGGGACCTGGCTGTCCAGTATCAAGTGACTCTTCAGGCAGTTTACATTCCCTTAGAACACAGTCTAATGGCAGACTAGCTCATGAATGGATGCTTCACAGAGATGTGTTTCTGGACATAGTCCATCGATGAGTATTCCTCAGCTAGATCTGTTTGCCTCCACCATATTCCTCTATTCTGTTCCAGAGTCCCAAGTCCTCTACCTTGGAAAGTGGATGAACTGTCTTTTCCCTGGAAGGGAATGTTTCTGTATGCCTTTCTCTTCTTCTGAAAATCTTGCACAAGATCAGGCAGGACTCTTTCAAAATCTCGTTAGTAACTCCCTTTTTTGGCCTAGACTCCATTTTACCCCTTCTTTCTCACATGTCCAGGGACAATCACCACAAGTTACTTCACGAGTGGATCTACTTACACAAGACGAGGGATCCCTCCTACATCTTCAGTTCTCCACTCTTCAGCTGTGGGTGATAGGGTTTTCATCCCTTTTAGGCACCTTTTGTCTGAGGACATGCTTCAGGTTCTGCAGGAGACCCGAAAGCCCACTACCAGAAAATCATATTTGTCCAAATGGAAGAGATTTTCTGTCTGGTGCCTTCCTCATCATCAGGATCCCCTACCTGTGGAGGTTCCTCTGGTTCTGTCTTATGTGTGTGGTCTGCTCCTTGCTGGGTTGGCATATTCTTCAGTTGAAGTCCACCTATCATTAATTTCTGCTTGTCTGATCTTGGCTCCTTCTTTGTCCTCTAGATTTGAGGTCAAGCAATTTCTTAAAGGCATCCTTCATATTAGGCCTCTAGGAAAGCCTATTCCACCTTTATGGGTCCTTAATTTTGTACTTGAAAAATTGAGTCAAGCTGCATTTGAGACTGCTACTTCCACTTCCTTACAGTATTGTACTTGGAAGACTGTTCTTCTTTTGGCTCTCAGTTCAGCCAAGAGGGTGAACTTCAGGCCCTCATGGATGTTCCTCCTTTCTTAGTTTTTCACAGAGACAGGGTGTCTCTTTGTACTAATTTTTTTTTTGCTCAAGGTGGTCAATGAGTTGTCCTTTAATCAATCTATTCATCTTCCTTCCTTATTTTTCCTTAAGAACCTGCCAGTGAAAAAGGTTCTTTACACTTTGGATTTGCATAGACAGCTCAGGTATTATTCGGATGCAACCAAATGTATTCACAAATCTGAGCAGCTTTTTGTTTCCTTTCATCCCAGGTCTTTTGGTTTAACTGTTTCTAAGCAAACCATCTCTTCCTGGATTTCGACAGCCATTTCTTTTTGCTGTTCTTTTCATGGTAAATGTCTTTCCTCAACAGTTAAGGCTAATTTTACCAGAGCTGTTGCCTCCCGTGGTGCTTTTTTTCAAGGAGCTGGATACCAATTCCATCCTTGAGGCTGCTACTTGGTCCTCTGTTTATTTTAGTTTGTTTGCCAGGATAGTCCACTGGGGCCGAAGCAGCCTGTTTTTAATGGAGTCCTGGGGAGAAAAGCTCCAACAATGTTAAACAAGTGATAAAGTAATTAGACAAACACTCCAACAAAATGTTACAAGGTACATAAAATTTGTAGTATGCAATGAAATAAGAGCTGTACTAACAAAAGAAATAATAGCATAAAATGCTTTTACAGGGCAAAGGTACTATCTGTCTATCTATCTATATATATATATATATATATATATATATATATATATATATATATATATATATATATTTACATAGTCTACACAAGTGAACTCAAATGAGATTACAAAAGAAACAAGAAACAGAGAAGAGGAAAATTAACAACTAATGGGTAGAGTGACGATATAGGTATAGAAGGAAGAAGTAAGGACCATAGATGTAGGTGGAAAATTAGGTAGGAAACTAGACAGTGGGGATCAGAGATGTAGAAATTGAAAAAGAGCGGTAGGTAGGGTGTGGAGAAGTAGAGGAGAGGGATCAGTGTTAGGAGAAATTAGAGGAGAGAGAGATAGGTTGGATAATGTTAAGTAGAGGAGAGCTGGATGTTATTTCCAGGGCCAGGGCTGGCTTTGTTAGGGCTATCCTGTATGTGTCTCTGGAGGGCCCTTTAGTACTGTTCTTCTCCGACATTTCCTCGTGAGCTTTTGTACTCTCCCTAACATATGGAGTACTGTAACAGTGATAAGGATGGGCATAGTGCAGTTGTGTATGATCTTACCATAACGATAGATGTCCTTCTATTCAGTATTGCAGTATTCACTTCCTCCCTCCTACTGCCGATTCTAGGCTTGTTCTTTCCTGCCCTCCTTGGTGGGGACTCCTTTCCTTTTTTCTCTTTTTGGGTGCATGATTCTCATTTTCCTTAGGGATATTCTGTCCCTGCTGGGACTTCTCTAGTTCTGAGTTTGGATGTCCGTGTATCACCTGTATGCCCTATGCCTTGCGCAGGAAGCATACATGTGACGTACGCATATAGAAGTAATAAAGGCTTTGGTACACTGGCCGGATATTGAGCTATCCTTGGCAGGAGATCTCTAGTGTAAGGAATACTGCAGCAGTGAAGAAATGAACATGTACTGTTATGTTCAGACCTTACACAACTGTACTTTTTTCTGCACTACTTCTCGCTCACCCCACTCAGTATACATACATCAAACATAATGAACTGCTAGCTCCCAGGAAAAAAATATCCAAATGGTAATTCACTTTTATTGAACAGGTACATGAATAGGACCATTAGGTTTTCTGTCAAGGTCTGATATGACGAAGGAAAAAAATTATAATAAAAAAGTCAGTTTAGTACGTGGAAGGTTGTAGATCAGTATATAGTTCAACACTTCTGACATATAGAAAAACCTAACTTATAGTAGTGTTGTGGAAATGAGAACAACATAATCCAATTCACTGTCCCACTACCAAACGTAAGTAAAGAAATAATATTTATGTACTGATTAATAGTATTAAATTGTGCTGTATGGCAGCAGTCTGTGTAAGTAGTAAGACACATTAGGGTGATGATACTGGGGAACACTGGACTGCCCAGCAGCATGCTAAGCAGCAGAAAGCCTTATAGTCTCTGGAATATCTGGGTATTTAGGTAATCCTCAATATCACCTACCCTGGAAGGCATAAAGCAAAAAGAAAGCATTTGTGAATGTGTTTGTATTCATACTTTTTAGCATATTTCTATTTAATTGCCCTTTTAAACATAAAGTAGTGTCTATACCTCATGTTTGGCATCCTGTAGAATGCCCCCCAACTCCGCATCCACACATTTTGTTACACCCCCATTATAAGTGTAAAGGACAGATATGCTGACAGAAGTTAAAAGTAAAGTTAAACTCACCCGATTTGTCCAAATACTTTGATTAGTGTTGTTAGATGCGAGAGTAAGAGTGCCAGCTAGCCATTTGTTACTTCTGACTTCATGTTGTATATTAGTGTCTGTGCCCAAACACATTCAGGTACATGACTTTAATTTACCAGAACATCAGAAGAATATGGTAGCTAGGAAATTAAACTGCTAGGAGGATTTAAAAAAAACTTCATCTTCTTGCTCATGCTTTATACACCATTTTGTAGGTAATTAAAGTGCAGAATTAATTAAATTAAGAAGTGTCCTCTTGGGCTCCAATAAATGTCAGCACTCAAAATGCTGAGTGGCAGCATGCTGGTAAAATAAAAAGACTGAAAACACAGCAGGAGAGGGAATCTCAAAGAACACGATTCTCCTTAAAACTTCTTTTTGCAGGGTGGCAAGACCCCCACCTCCCTGAACTTATATATATGTATGTATGTGTATGTACACACACACACACACACACACATATATATATATATATATATATATATATATATATATATATATATATATATATTAGCGGGTACCAACATTTCAAACGGTTACCATCTGCTTGTTCATGTGATTGGAACAAGCTGGTCATTTTTAGCCTAGGACAGTGAGCGTGATAAACTGCCTTAGTGAAACTGCAGACCATTGATAGTTTAGCTTGTGAATGCAAGTCTTTTGTATGTTAATAGAAGAATAAAAATTACTGAGAGACCTAGTTTAGATGGGATGATATAGAAGAGTTGAATGTTGCTGTTTAGCAACTGTATGCAAAATGCTTTCTTTTTGCTTTATGCCCTGCAGTTGATAGGAGCAGAGCCAGATCCAGCACTAGGCAACATAGTTAGTTTCTTAAGGTCTTTGTTGGCTGAAGGGGGCATATTGGCTTGGGGTAACCAATTAAAAATAAAATCTTCAAGAAATACAGCAGGGCTTTAGGACCTCAGGGGAGATTTTCTGTAGGAACACAGCCTTGATCCATTACCCTACCTAGGGCCCCATTTGTCCATGACCTGCCTGTGGATAGGAGTACCGTGTTATGGCCATAGCTTAAACAAAAGAAAGAAGAAGCATATCTTTAAGTGTGAAGTACATGAGACAGCACTGTCTTAATAAAACTTTGTTGAACAGTCCAAAGAGTGATTTAAGGTCATTAGGAAAAAAGCTGATAAAAAAGTCAGTGTTTTCTGGTATGAGGACACACTGTATTTTTTTGTAATTTAAGTAGTATTTATTTATTTTATTGATTTATGAATTTATTAACCAGGTAGAACACTGACTGCAATGGATTCTTTTCAGGCTCAGCCTGGATGTACATTTAGACACAGAATAAAAAAATAATATACTTAATCTAAATGGAGAGATACAGGAATACATACAAGCAGCACAACAATGTATTTACACTGAGCTGACTGTACAGCAATGTGTTAAGGTGCAAAGTTACTTACTCATAGACAAATGTAACAAGAGTGTAGCTGTTTAAAAGCATAGTTGTGTGACGCACAGGAATGTGTATGAAAAATATTTTCTAAAATTGTGTTTCTGTTTTGATTAAAGCCTGCATATACAGGACATTTTTCTGTTGTACCTTTTATGTTTAGATCAGTGATGGCTGGTGACTTAAGGGGGGCTGCAAGAAGCAACTGAATGGGTGGGTCTAATTGGAATGGGGTGGGGCTCTGTTATAACATGTCATTGATTATTACTTGTGATGAAACAACAGGTGGTGTCATGTTTTTTCACAGATTGCCTCAGTACCCAATCATTATAGCTACTTCATGGAATACATACACCTCATATGTCAGACTGCAATCAACAAGGCCAGCGTTAAGTGAACTGTAGCCCTAGGCAAAGGACTTCATGAGCCCCATTGCACACTGTTTCCCCCTGCTCTTCAACAGTATCTTTCTCCCCATCCTAGCACCACATCATCCAGATTTATTACGTCTTTCTTGTTTTTCACAGTTTGACTTCCTTTTTAACCTTTTTCCTCCAGTCTTTTAACACAGCCTTACCAGCCAGGACTCCGTTATAGTACGTGAGGAGGAGGTAACTGAATTAGGCATGGTGCCCAAGATCTGCTAGGCACCCGGAAGTCATAGGGTTCTACATGTGCTGATTTGCATCTTAAGAGCTTTTTTTGTAACCTTTTCATCCAGAGATGTCCTAAATATAAATCATATGCAAGGGAAGAAATTTAGTCTTATTTTTTTTTTCTTTAAGAGAAAAATAAGTTGTGTCTGAAGCATAATGTTCAAAGGCAACAAAATAGTAGTTCCCAGTAAACTGAGGGGACAAATGCTTACAAGCATATATGAATCCTATCTGGGAATAGTGCCTGCCTCCCTAGCCCTCTTAAAAGATAGTTACTTTCTGCATGCCCTTCTGGTGTTAGATTGTGGTGAATGTAAAATCACAAATGGCCATGGGTATACATTATACAACTGATGGCCTGGGTGTGAAAACCAGAGAATCAGATCTCTCTGCTGCCCTAAATTTGTATGAATGTCTCTGTTTTCAGTTCTGCTTTACCCCTGCACACACTGCATCTGTTTTTGGAGGTATGTCCCTATTTTTGAAGCTTGATTTAACCCTAATATAATTCTCTGAATTCCCCCCTCATCTCATGTGTTTTCTGAAGCTGTGTTTTACAGAAAACTACACTACATGACATACTGGCATCAATAATTTTAAGAGAGGCACTCAACTTACACTTCCCTTTTTTAGAAGAAAAAATAAATGACCTTGTGTGGTAGAATTTTGCAGTAGAGTTCATAAAAGTCTTCAGATTGAAAGTGTGCTTAGATTTTTGCATTGTTTTTATCACTCTGTTTTTAAATGTGCTTCTGTGTTTTCTGAGTAATGCCCCACATTATGACTGGAAGTGGGAAGAGTTATGTGCTATTTGATATTAAAAAATTTACTTTTAGATATCCAGATTTTTGGCCAGCTGTACTTACTTTTCATCTGCGTTTGTATCTGTTTACAGTGTCTGCAAGTTGTGAGGTATTTGGAAAACCTGTATATAAAACCTACACACAGACAAGGAAGTACATGCAGACTACACAATGATGGAATCAGAGCTAAAAACTCAAACAGAGAACCAAGTGCTGTGAGAAATCAATGTTACATCACGTTTCCAATGATCAGTTGCTGTCACACACATCTTGGTCAGACTGTCACAGCCCAAACAACAGTCCCCATACCCAGCAATTGAAAGCAGATTTATTGACTGTGTATAGTTCTGATATAAAACGGAAATAAAATAAAAATAATTGCCAGCAGTAATATTTAACACACACGCACACACACACACACACACACACACACAAAACTATCATCCATTAAAGACACATGTATGAACATTAATTACAATGAAATGATTGGGTAAGTACATAAATAACTGTCACATAGGAGTATATCTTTTCAGCTCAGTGCTGTCATAATACTGTGTGCAACTCACTACAATCCTTCTCCCCCCACACACACACACAAACATACCTTTCAACGTATTACTTAGCTCAAACATAAACAAGTAACGTAAAAGTTAATGAGTGCAAAGGATCAAAATCGAGGAAAGCTGTTGCCCTTACTTAGAAAGTTGCTATAATACCAGGCTCTGCATTAGCATGTTTTTTCTGAAGTCTACGTCTGAAACTCAAATGTCTGTTATTATTTGCAGCCTGATTTGGTTATGAGAAAAAACGCAAACTTTGAGACACCAAAGTATGCAGCAAAAAATCAGGGACATTCTGTGAAATTAGCGTAGAGCATCTATGTAACACACACACAGACACACATGAGGCGATCGATTACAGCCACTTGTATGGCTGTGACTGTACATGTCAGGTGTTCGGTTGAGATCAAACTAATGTATAAACACATAAATAAGTGCCACCCAGAAGTTTGTCTTCTCAGCTGAATATACTGTGCCCCAAACACATCAAACACCTCTCTACCGCTTAGTTCAAGAAACAAGAAGAAAACTAAAAAAAAAAAAAGTGTTGGATAAAACAGTGCAATCAAGGGCATCTATTGCCTTTATATTATTCAAAAGTTGCTAGAATAACCTGTTTTTCTGAAGGCTATTAAGTCTGAAAATGTGTATATTTCTCCTTGATTTCCAAGAAAACTATAAATTTTCCAGGAAACAGTCCAATATATCGGACAAAATGTGGGATAGTTTAGATATTCTATTCTCAAACACACACACACACACACACACACACACACACACACACACACACACACACACACTCTTAAGTAAATTACATTCTTATATGCTGGCATCATAATGATTGCTAAAAGAAAGCAACTATAGTTTCAAAAAAATAGATAATATTAAAAGTAATAGTAATAATAATATACACTTGCCTGTCTACTTGAACCTTGTAGCAGTTAGCTTTCAGTTTCATGCTGCCTCAGTCACCTAAGGCAGCCTGAACCAGTAGGAAGTTGTCTTCACTGCCTTACACAGCAGCCTGCTGAGACAGTTGTCAGCATCAGTAGGTCTAATAAAGAGTAATTGCCGTATTCAGCATTCCAAAGATGTGGTTGAGAACACTGCTTTTCTAAGTAGCTTGGCAAATGAAATGAAATGTTTTTTTTTTTTTTAATCTTGGATTTCATTAGAACTGTATCTTCTTCTTTTTCTTTCGGCTGTTCTCGTTAGGGGTCGCCACAGTGGATCATCTGTTTCTATTTCTTCCTGTCCTCTGCATCTTGCTGTGTCACACCAACCACCTGCATGTCCTCTCTCGCCACATCCATAAACCTTATCTTAGGCCTTCCTCTTATCTGGCAGCTTCATCCTCAGCATTCTTTTCCCAATATACCCAGCATCCCTCCACAGCACATGTCCAAGCGAATGCAATCTCGCCTCTCTGGCTTTGTCTCTAAACCGAACTGTATGCAACAGAAAAAAGGCAGGTCAGAAAGGAAATGGGGGAAATCAGAAGAAGCTGAGAATTGAGATAGAAAGTAAAATAGTAGAAACGGTTAACAGCTTCAGGTAGTTGGGAGGGGTAGTTGAGGAGAAGGGAAGTCTGAATGATGAGATCAGACCTAGAGTCCGAGGATCTGTAGCCAACTGGCACAGAGTGTCAGGGGTAGTGTATAACAGAAGAACACCAAAGAAGCTGAAAAGTGAGATGAACAAAACAGTGGTGTGACCAGTTGTATTGTATGGTACAGAAATCTGGACAGTTGAGGCAGAGCACCTGCGGAAGTTAGAGGTAATGGAGATGAAGTGCCTGAGATGGGTGATAGGTTGCACACTGTGGGACAGACAAAGAAATGAGGGCATCAAAGCAGAAGCCAGATGATTAGCTTCAGTTGCAGAGGTCAAAGCGAACAGATTATGGTGGTTCAGGCACGTGTGCAGAAAAACAGAAGACAATCTGGTGAAGAAGATTTGTGACAGACAGGAAGAAGAGAAGAGAAAACAAGGGCATCCAGCAAAGATGTGGATGGTTTGTGTGACAGAAGGCCTACAACAGTCAGGTTTGACTGTCAAAGAAGGTAGGAGTGTGGCACTGAATCGAGAGAGATGGTGACAGTTGGCACAACCCCCCAACCTCATGTAGAAAATGGGATAAGGGGGGGCTGACAGTGTTGATGGGTGAGGTACTGTTTACTGACCCAAGTGATGTGACAGGCTATGTCCCAGTCTTCTGTGATGTTTTCACTGCTTTAAGCCTCAATGCTGAAAATATGGTGGCCTCTGAGATGCTCAGGTGATGTAACATGTCTGGCCATCAGTGATAAAAGCGTACTCTGTGTAATAGTACTTTTTCCAGTGTACCTATGAGAGTTACCACTCTTTCTAGTGTATCAAAAGGCTGGCCCTACATATCAGATTTTGAAACAGGGTTACTTAGTTTGTAGGTAGATTAAATCCAGTATAAGTTGGAATGATAATTTATCAGGCTATTTGTGTAATCTAAAGAGAAGGCAGACTTTATAAAACAATTTTACTAATAACATACTTGATTAGTTGCAGATCTTTCCAGAGATATGTATTATCTGGAACTTAATGCAGAAGTTGTATTTGCCAAACTTAATATTAACCCCAACAAACATATATACGTAATAGGCATCTTCATGCCACCAGGGGACAATATCCGGACACTAGAAAATTTATTAAATTACTGTAGGAAATCCTTACCTCAGGAAACAGTCATTATGGGTGACATTAACATAGATTGGTTAGACTGCAATTCCCCAAACCCCCAAAATTGCATTAATCTGCATAGCTTTAACTAACTCATCCAGTCACCCACCAAGTTTAATAAACCATCTAACAAACACTCTGCTCTAGACTGGATTTTAACAGATAGGCCAGCCCTCTATACTTATTCCGGCTGTCTCTGAGAAAAAGAACTAATCCATCCAAGCATATCACATATATACAAATAAGAAGCAAAAAACATCTGAATCCCAGCAACCTTACAAATATACTCAAACAATGTAACTGGTCACCATTGAAACAACTTTCTTTACAGGAAGCTATCAAGTATTTCAACTCTACCTTCCTTGCCATAATAAACTCTCTAGCCCCCAGCAGATTTATGTGTGTTAAATCTAACCATGCACCATGGTTAACTAAGGAAACACAATCCCTGCTTAAATCTAGAGATAAGGCCTGGGCAATTTGGAATTAAACAAGGTCACAAACAACTCTACAAACTTATCATCAACTTAGAAATAAAGCAAATAAACAAATTAAACAGGACAAAATAAATTACTACTCTGAAATCCAAACCAAGGACCGTAATAATCCACAAAAAGTCTGGACAGCTATAGGTTCATAGGTTCATACTAGGTCATAGGTTCATACTAGGCTATCTGCCCTAGGGCATTTATAAGCCTAGCCAGAATGTGTTTGGCTTTCGCCACCCATTATAAATTTATTTTGCTATGCCCTTTTTCGAGGTTAGTATACTGTGCCTCTGTCTAACAGTGACACAGAAGTGATACCTGGGGTAAACCTACGATCTCCCATCCACTCATCAAGATTCCTCTTGAAGAGAGTCAATGGGGGACTGTGCCTAACCTGGACTGGGATTTTATTCCAGAGTGAAGGTAGCCTCTGGGTTATGAATCTGTCCCTCCAGCATGTCCTATTTATTTCAGTGCTGAGGTTCAAGTCTCTCAAGCGCGTAGCTCGATGGGATTTGGATTTTCTGAGGTGCAGCATGTCCATTAATTCCAGGTTGGACATGGCTTTATACATCAGGCACAGATCGCCTCTGAACAGGCAGTATGCCACTGAGTAGAGCTGGAGTTTCTTTAACCGGGCAGCATATGGCATCTGTTTGAGCCCTTTGATCCTCTTGGTGAGGTACTTTTGGGGTCTTTCCAGTTGCTGCAGGTGTCTGGTAAGGTACATCCCAAAGGGGCATTGTACTCAATTATGGGCCTGATGAGGGATGAGTAAAGAGGCACGATGACCTCCCTGATCTAGATGTGAATCCCTTCATGATTAGGTGGGCTATATAAAATGTTTTTCTAACCACTTTGGCCACGTGGTTGTCAAATGAGAGATTGCTATCAACTTGGGTCCCCAGGTCCCTAATTACTTCTTCTGTACTTAATGGATTACCACCTATGTGGTAATTTGTGGGCACTTTGTTTTTGCCAAAGGAGATGACTATACACTTTTTGGCATTTAGCTTGAGGCCATGGCTCTGGCACCAGTTGTCTGTTTCTATGAGGCCCTTTTGGGGGATGCTTGTGTTGGCTGGCCCAGTTTGCAGTCATCTGTGAACTTGGTCAGCCACAGTCCTTCCGTGTTGGCCTGTACCTCCGAGAAATATATACCGAACAAGAGAGGTCACAGGACTAAGCCTTGTGGGACACCACTTGTAACTGGTTTGGAGTCTGACATGGCTCCAGCAATTCTAACCATGTGGGTTCTGTCCTTGAGCCAGTTTGCAATCCATCTAGTGACATAGGGGTTTATATTTAAGCTGGTGAGCTTATCTATAATGCCCAAGTGGGGTATTGTATCGAAGGCTTTTGCGAGGTCCAGGTAGGCTGTGTGGACCACCTTCCCCTCGTCAATGGCCTTGGTGACTGTTTCAAAGAAATCAACCAGGTTTAAGAGGCAGGATCTGCCCTTAACAAAGCCGAACTGGGTAGGATCCAGTGTCTGTAGGTCCCCAATATCTTTATTTATGAGGTCCATGATGATCCTTTCCATAGCTTTGCAGACCAAGCTAGTCAGGCTTATGGGGCGATAGTTTCCAGGATCCGTTGAGGCACCACCTTTATGGAGAGGGACCACTGTTGCTGTACACCACTCTTTGGGCACATATCCTGTAGTAAGGCTGAGATTGAACAGTAGTTTTATGTTTGGGTTTAGCTCTTCTTGGAGTTCATGTAGGGCAGCCGGGACACCGTCTGGTCCCATTGATGCTGTGTTTTTTGCTTTGGAGAGGCGGCTCTTACCTGAGCATCTGAGATGTCAGGGGGGCAGCACTCTGCTGGGATAGATATTTGCCCTTTGGTGGGGGGGGGAGAAGTTTGCACTGAACCTGTCAGCTAGGATGTTGGCAATGTCTGTGGGTTTGGTGTATTTTTGTCATTTTGGACTAATTCTGAGCATATCTGGGAATTACCACCCAGGTTCCTAACATAACTAAAGAAAGCCTTGTGATTATCCTTAGTGTCCTGTGCAATTTTTCTCTCGAAGCTGGCCTTAGACAATTTTATGAGTGCCCGTAGTTTTTTGTTAATACTGATCAGTGATGCCTTCCCTTTTTGGGATTTTGCTCTATCATTTAGTAGCTTCCTCCTTCTATTGTATAGTTTGTTTATGACTGGGGTCCACCAGACAGGAAGTCTGCTTTTGGAGGATTGGGTCTTGGTTTTATTTGGGATCGCATGATCCATGCATTCCTGAAGGTGTTCATAGAATGCGTTTATAAAGGATTCTGCGGTCTGGGCCGTATTTTCCACAGGCCCGGGGGCTTTGAAGGATTCCACCTCGGTTTTGAGGAGTGTAAAATTTGCTTTAGAGAAGTTTTTCACTGTGGTTTTCTGGGCAGGGGGTGGGGTCGGGATGTGAATATCCAGTGAGATTAGTTTATGGTCTGATCTTACCAGTGAGGGATACACTTCTGGTCTGGAGCATAGAGTCCCCATGTTGGTGATGATCAGGTCCAGTATGTTTTCCCCTCTTGTGGGAGTGGTAACAAGTTGTTCCATAGCATTTGAGTTTATAAATTCTAGGAACGTTTGGGCTAGGGTGTTGGAGCTAGAGTAATGCTCCCAGTCTATGTTTGGGTAGTTGAAGTCACCCAATATAATGGTGTTTGGAGAGACCTTCATATTTTCCAGTGTTCTCAGGAAGGCCGAGTGGGGTTCCTGGGTTTGGGAGGGTGGTCTGTAGCAGGCTATAAACTGGAAGGCAGTTTTACCCACTGTTAGTTGCACATGGATAGTCTCTGATGCTTCGTGCTTTGCCACCAACCTGGAGGTGTGGGTATCTTTGATGAATAGCGATACTGCCCCTCCTTTTGTGGTTCGGTCCAAGTTTTGGGGCCGAAAAGCATGGTATGAGGTATAACCTGGTAGTGCTGGGGTGCTCTCGGGAGCCCTGAACCAGGTTTCTGTTACTGCACAGATATCAATGTTCTCCATGCTAAGGAGAGTTTCGAGTGCGTGCATCTTGAGGTTTAGACTTCTGGCGTTGAGTAGCATTACTCTTAGTTTGTTATCCCTTGTGATACCTATGGAGGTGGGTTTGTCTTTTGAGCCTTGCCTAAAAAGCGCACTATGGGGTTAGCAAGAGCCTTTGCCAATATCCAAAGCCCAGGGGTGACAGGTGCAAGCCGTCCCTAGCGAAGCATCGTGGCTTGTCGAGCATATCATCCCAAGCTGACAGGCATTGGATCCCCTTTGAATGACACCAGTACTTAAGCCAATTGTTGAAATTGATCATCTTGTCTTCATATTGTGGCATCATTCTTGGTGAGGGTAAGATGCTACTCAAGGTCAGGGTCATACTGGCCTGGGCTACATGCTCAAAGAGCTCCTCTATGTCTCTTTTCATGTAGTCCAGGGAGGTACGTCTCAGGTCATTCACACCAGCATGGACAATGACTGAGTCATATTTGTACTTGTCTTGGAGTGACCTGAGTTCTTGTATTATGTGGCGGATCCTAGTGCCCGACAGGCTGCTCACCGTGACCCTCTCCTTGTTCAGCCTGGTGAGCGGGACATCAGTGTGCCTGACGATAGAGTCACCTATTACAAGTGTATCAGGTGTGTTGTTTAGTCTTAAGGGCTGTGACTGTTCGGCACACTGGCTTTGTGAGATGTGTTGCACGTGTTTTGTTTTGGGGTAGCGGTTGCTTGGGTGTCTGCTTTGGAGGTCTCTGCTGCTTAGGCAGATCTTTATTTAGAGCCTCCGAGTATGTTTTTGTGTGAGTATGTGTTTGGTTTGCTGTCGTGGTAGGTCTATGTGAGACTGGAATTGTAGTGAGTGTGGTTTCCTTCTCCTCCTGACTGGTTATGCCAGTACTGAGTTGAGAGAGCTTAGCCTCCAGTTTGGCTATATGCTTGCATCTCTCACATGTTTTGGAATTTGTTGGGAGGAGGAGAGGGTTGTCTGTGTACATGAGGCAGTTGTAACATTGCCTCAAGATTCCCAGATTCACCAGCTGGACCGGAGAGGAGATTGACAACTGACCTTTGGACATGCTAGAATAATATTGGGAATTCCTTTATAATTGAAAACAAGGGCCAGTGGGGAGTGAGGGTGTAGTGCTTTTAATTTTTAGTGCTGACTTATATAATTGCTTTAGTGAGCAAAAGCCAGGTAACTTAAGTGCAATGTGTTACAGGTAACTTAAATGCAAAAATGACAAACAGTAACTTTCTTTCAAGTGAAACAAGGAAATAAGTACAGTAAGCAATGCAGATATCACTAGTGATCCACAGAGGAGCTGAGAAGCGGCGTATTAGGTGGAATTAGCGTTCCAGGGAAATAACAAGCAAACAAACAGCAAGCATATAAACAAAGCTAGATTCAGCAGGCCTGGATCTAGTCTATGCTACAGCAAACAAGGTGTACCAATTTCAGTAAGATACAGTTCAAATATTCAGGCACTATAAACCTTTAACCAGAAATTCCCAGCTCAGAAGGGCAGAGTCCAGCCTCTTCTCCCACAAGAGTGCAGACCACGAACCTTCTTAATGTAAAATAACTGGCCTGAAGCCCAAGTGCTTAAACCAGAACTAATACACTTTAAGAATAACAGACACTGGGCTCTCAATCAGCAGTTCCCAACTTAGAAGGATGAAAGCTACCTGTCCTGCCACCACAGTGCATGCCACAAACCTTCCTAATGTAAAACAACTGGTCTGAAGCCCAAGTGCTTAATCCAAAAGACTTAGAATGATAGCTACACTTTAATCAAGTTACTACCAAGCAGTAATAAATGCAATTGAATACTTTAGAGAATGCCTGGATTAGTGCTCAAGTTACACAAACAAAGCTAGATCCAGCAGGCCCGAATCCAGTCTATGCCACAGCAAACAAGGCGCACCAACTTCAGTAAGAAGCAGTTCAGATATGCATGCACTATAAGCCTTTAACCAGAAATTCCCAGCTCACAAGGGCAGAGTCCAGCCTCTCTTCCCACAAGAGTGCAGACCACGAACCCTCTTAATGTAAAATAACTGGCCTTAAAGCCCAAGTGCTTAAACCAGAATTAATACACTTTTAGAATAACAGACACTGAGCCCTCAATCAGCAGTTCCCAACCTAGAAGGATGTAAGCTACCTGTTCTGCCACTACAGTGCAGACCACAAACCCTCTCAGTGCAAAACAACTGGTCCGAAGCCCAAGTGTTTAAACCAAAAGGCTTAGAATGAGTTACACCAAGCAGTAATAAATACAATTGAGTACTTTTAAGATGATGCAAAAGTAAAATAAAGTAGGTAGAAACACAAGTACAGTAAAAGCAGATGAAATTTTTTTTTTTTTTCTGAACAAGTGCTGAGATCAAAGAAACAGATTTGACTGCTGAAACTAGAAAACTGGCTAGTTATAAGAAAAAAACTAAGCTAGAAGGCTTCCCTCCAACACAGAAGGGCTTGGGGGCTCAGAAGCCTACAAATAGTCTATACCACTTAACAGGAAAGGCAGGAAACAACCTTAAATTTTTTTTTCTGTTTCCCAGATGCTCTCTTTGTACACAGTAGGAGTGCCTGAAATCAGAATATGATCTCACTGCACTCAGTTGAGTGAGCAAATGAGATGGGCCCAGAAGGAGTATCCAAACACAAATTTACAAGAGTTTCAAGGCCACTAAGATTAACACCAAAACAAAAACAGGGAGGGTGGATGAGACTAACTGAAGAGCAGAGTCAAAACTTCCAGTTCAGTTAATATTCCTGCAACACAGTTAAAATCAATTTAAATACTGTATTTTTTGGAAAAAAAAAGTACAGATAAAGGTACTTAAATTCTCTTATACATCCAGTTGAATACAGCTAGTTCTTAGCCGGCCAAAACTGAGGTTTTTATGCAGAAAATATTTCACACTGTACCACTTAAATAGGCAAGGACAGGAAATCAAAGAATGTGGCTTACCCCCACACCTGTAATTACTAGCAAATAATAAAATTCAGCAAACACTGACTAACTTCCAGTTCAGTTAATATTCCTGCAACACAGTTAAAATCAATTTAAATACTTTATTTTTGGGAAAAAAAGTGCAGATAAAGGTACTTAAATTCTCTTATACGTCCAGTTGAATACAGCTAGTTCTTAGCCGGCCAAAGCTGAGGTTTTTAATCAGAAAATATTTCACACTGTACCACTTAAATGGGCAAGGACAGGAAATCAAAGAATGTGGCTTACCCCCACACCTGTAATTACTAGCAAATAATAAAATTCAGCAAACACTGACTAACTTCCAGTTCAGTTAATATTCCTGCAACACAGTTAAAATCAATTTAAATACTGTATTTTTTGAAAAAAAGTGCAGATAAAGGTACTTAAATTCTCTTATATGTCCAGTTGAATGCAGCTAGTTCTTAGCCGGCCAAAGCTGAGGTTTTTAATCAGAAAATATTTCACACTGTACCACTTAAATAAGCAAGGACAGGAAATCAAAGAATGTGGCTTACCCCCACACCTGTAATTACTAGCAAATAATAAAATTCAGCAAACACTGACTAACTTCCAGTTCAGTTAATATTCCTGCAACACAGTTAAAATCAATTTAAATACTGTATTTTTTGAAAAAGCAGATTAATGAGATTGAACAGTAGTTTTCTGGTCCCATTGATGCTGTGTTTTTTGTATTTTTGTCATTTTGACTAATTCTGAGCATATCTGGGATCAGTGATGCCTTCCCTTTTGGGATTTTGCTCTATCATTTAGTAGCTTCCTCCTTCTATTGTATAGTTTGTTTATGAGGGTCCACCAGACAGGAAGTCTGCTTGGAGGATTGGGTCTTGGTTTTATTTGGGATTGCATGATCCATGCATTCCTGAAGGTGTTCATAGAATGCGTTTATAAAGGATTCTGCAGTATTTTCCACAGGCCAAATTTGCTTTAGAGAAGTTTTTCACTGTGGTTTTCTGGGCAGGGGTGGGGTCGGATGTGAATATCCAGTGAGATTAGTTTATGGTCTGATCTTACCAGTAAGGGATACACTTCTGGTCTGGAGCATAGAGTCCCCATGTTGGTGATGATCAGGTCCAGTATGTTTTCCCCTCTTGTGGAGTGGTAACAAGTTGTTCCATAGCATTTGAGTTTATAAATTGTGTTGGAGCTAGAGTAATGCTCCCAGTCTATGTTTGGGTAGTTGAAGTCACCCAATATAATGGTGTTTGGGGAGACCTTCATATTTTCCAGTGTTCTCAGGAAGGCCGAGTGGGGTTCCTGGGTTTGGGAGGGTGGTCTGTAGCAGGCTATAAACTGGAAGGCAGTTTTACCCACTGTTAGTTGCACATGGATAGTCTCTGATGCTGCTTTGCCACCAACCTGGAGGTGTGGGTATCTTTGATGAATAGCGATATATAACCTGGTAGTGCTGGGGTGCTCTAGCCCTGAACCTGGTTTCTGTTACTGCACAGATATCAATGTTCTCCATGCTAAGGAGAGTTTCGAAAGTGCATCTTGAGGTTTAGACTTCTGGCGTTGAGTAGCATTACTCTTAGTTTGTTATCCTTGTGATACCTATGGAGGTGGGTTTGTCTTTTGAGCCTTGCCTAAAAAGGCACTATGGGGTAGCAAGAGCCTTTGCCAATATCCAAAAGCCCAGGTGACAGGTGCAAGCCGTCCCTAAAGCATCGTGGCTTATCATCCCAGGCTGACAGGCATTGGATCCCCCTTTGAATGACACCAGTACTTAAGCCAATTGTTGAAATTGATCATCTTGTCTTCATATTGTGGCATCATTCTTGGTGAGGGTAAGATGCTACTCAAGGTCAGGGTCATACCAGCCTGGGCTACATGCTCAGAGCCTCTATGTCTCTTTTCATGTAGTCCAGGGAGGTATGTCTCAGGTCATTCACACCAGCATGGACAATGACTGAGTCATATTTGTACTTGCCTTGGAGTGACCTGTGTGCTTGTGTTATGTGGCGGATCCTAGCACAGGCTGCTCACCGTGACCCTCTCCTTGTTCAGCCTGGTGGCGGGAGAGTCACCTATTACAAGTGTATCAGGTGTGTTGTTTAGTCTTAATGTTTTGTTTTGGGGTAGCGGTTGCTTGAGTGTCTGCTTTGGAGGTCTCTGCTGTGTGATTATGTGTTTGGTTGTAGGTCTATGTGAGACTGGAATTGTAGTGAGTGTGGTTTCCTTCTCCTCCTGACTGGTTATGCTAGTACTGAGTTGAGAGAGCTTAGCCTCCAGTTTGGCTATATGCTTGCATCTCTCACATGCGTTGGAATTTGTAGGGAGGAGGAGAGGGGCAGTTGTAACATTGCCTCAAGATTCCAGATTCACCAGCTGGACCGGAGAGGAGATTGACAACTGACCTTTGGACATGCTAGAATAATATTGGGAATTCCTTTATAATTGAAAACAAGGGCCAGTGGGGAGTGAGGGTGTAGTGCTTTTAATTTTTAGTGCTGACTTATATAATTGCTTTAGTGAGCAAAAGCCAGGTAACTTAAGTGCAATGTGTTACAGGTAACTTAAATGCAAAAATGACAAACAGTAACTTTCTTTCAAGTGAAACAAGGAAATAAGTACAGTAAGCAATGCAGATATCACTAGTGATCCACAGAAGCGCTGAGAAGCCGTATTAGGTGGAATTAGTGTTCCAGGGAAATAACAAGCAAACAAACAACAAGCATATAAACAAAGCTAGATTCAGCAGGCCTGGATCTAGTCTATGCTACAGCAAACAAGGTGTACCAATTTCAGTAAGATACAGCTCAAATATTCAGGCACTATAAACCTTTAACCAGAAATTCCCAGCTCAGAAGGGCAGAGTCCAGCCTCTTCTCCCACAAGAGTGCAGACCACGAACCTTCTTAATGTAAAATAACTGGCCTGAAGCCCAAGTGCTTAAACCAGAACTAATACACTTTAAGACTAACAGACACTGGGCTCTCAATCAGCAGTTCCCAACTTAGAAGGATGAAAGCTTCCTGTCCTGCCACCACAGTGCATGCCACAAACCTTCCTAATGTAAATCAACTGGTCTGAAGCCCAAGTGCTTAATCCAAAAGACTTAGAATGATAGCTACACTTTAATCAAGTTACTACCAAGCAGTAATAAATGCAATTGAATACTTTAGAGAATGCCTGGATTAGTGCTCAAGTTACACAAACAAAGCTAGATCCAGCAGGCCCGAATACAGTCTATGCCACAGCAAACACCAACTTCAGTAAGAAGCAGTTCAGATATGCATGCACTATAAGCCTTTAACCAGAAATTCCCAGCTCACAAGGGCAGAGTCCAGCCTCTCCTCCCACAAGAGTGCAGACCACGAACCCTCTTAATGTAAAATAACTGGCCTGAAAGCCCAAGTGCTTAAACCAGAATTAATACACTTTTAGAATAACAGACACTGAGCCCTCAATCAGCAGTTCCCAACCTAGAAGGATGTAAGCTACCTGTTCTGCCACTACAGTGCAGACCACAAACCCTCTCAGTGCAAAACAACTGGTCCGAAGCCCAAGTGTTTAAACCAAAAGGCTTAGAATGAGTTACACCAAGCAGTAATAAATACAATTGAGTACTTTTAAGATGATGCAAAAGTAAAATAAAGTAGGTAGAAACACAAGTACAGTAAAAGCAGATGAAATTTTTTTTTTTTCTGAACAAGTGCTGAGGTCAAAGAAACAGATTTGACTGCTGAAACTAGAAAACTGGCTAGTTATAAGAAAAAAAAACTAAGCTAGAAGGCTTCCCTCCAACACAGAAGGGCTTGGGGGCTCAGAAGCCTACAAATAGTCTATACCACTTAACAGGAAAGGCAGGAAACAACCTTAAATTTTTTTTTCTGTTTCCCAGGTGCTCTCTTTGTACACAGTAGGAGTGCCTGAAATCAGAATATGATCTCACTGCACTCAGTTGAGTGAGCAAATGAGATGGGCCCAGAAGGAGTATCCAAACACAAATTTACAAGAGTTTCAAGGCCACTAAGATTAACACCAAAACAAAAACAGGGAGGGTGGATGGGACTAACTGAAGAGCAGAGTCAAAACTTCCAGTTCAGTTAATATTCCTGCAACACAGTTAAAATCAATTTAAATACTGTATTTTTGGAAAAAAAAGTGCAGATAAAGGTACTTAAATTCTCTTATACATCCAGTTGAATACAGCTAGTTCTTAGCTGGCCAAAGCTGAGGTTTTAAGCAGAAAATATTTCACACTGTACCACTTAAATAGGCAAGGACAGGAAATCAAAGAATGTGGCTTACCCCCACACCTGTAATTACTAGCAAATAATAAAATTCAGCAAACACTGACTAACTTCCAGTTCAGTTAATATTCCTGCAACACAGTTAAAATCAATTTAAATACTGTATTTTTGGGAAAAGAAAGTGCAGATAAAGGTACTTAAATTCTCCTATACGTCCAGTTGAATACAGCTAGTTCTTAGCCGGCCAAAGCTGAGGTTTTTAAGCAGAAAATATTTCACACTGTACCACTTAAATAGGCAAGGACAGGAAATCAAAGAATGTGGCTTACCCCACACCTGTAATTACTAGCAAATAATAAAATTCAGCAAACACTGACTAACTTCCAGTTCAGTTAATATTCCTGCAACACAGTTAAAATCAATTTAAATACTGTATTTTTGGGAAAAAAAGTGCAGACAAAGGTACTTAAATTCTGTTATATGTCCAGTTGAATACAGCTAGTTCTTAGCCGGCCAAAGCTGAGGTTTTTAAGCAGAAAATATTTCACACTGTACCACTTAAATAGGCAAGGACAGGAAATCAAAGAATGTGGCTTACCCCACACCTGTAATTACTAGCAAATAATAAAATTCAGCAAACACTGACTAACTTCCAGTTCAGTTAATATTCCTGCAACACAGTTAAAATCAATTTAAATACTGTATTTATGGAAAAAAAAGTACAGATAAAGGTACTTAAATTCTCTTATACGTCCAGTTGAATACAGCTAGTTCTTAGCCAGCCAAAGCTGAGGTTTTTAAGCAGAAAATATTTCACACTGTACCACTTAAATAGGTAAGGACAGGAAATCAAAGAATGTGGCTTACCCCCACACCTGTAATTACTAGCAAATAATAAAATTCAGCAAACACTGACTAACTTCCAGTTCAGTTAATATTCCTGCAACACAGTTAAAATCAATTTAAATACTGTATTTTTTGGAAAAAAAAGTGCAGATAAAGGTACTTAAATTCTCTTATATTCTCTTAATAAATAATATATCAATTATAATAATATATTTCTTCCAGAGAAAGTCAGCAGACCCCCTCCTACCACTACTAATACCTCAGACAATATCGTTACTCAGTTTCATAAATATTTTACTGAAACTATCTTAGTACTGTCAAACAAATAAACCCCCTCATCTAACAAAACTCCCACTACCTCTCCCAACATTAATTCAACCTTCTCACTGCAACTGGTAGCCATTGACACAATCAAAAAACTTCTGAAAAAATTAAAACCTACTACACTAGCTGCAGACAACTTACCTGCTGAGTATCTAAAGCTATCAGCAGATTGAATAACCTAGCCTATATCAATATTAATCAATAGGTCCATAGCAGAACAGCAGATCCCTCCCATTTGGAAAACCTCTTACATTATACCCCTACATAAAGGTGGCTCTTCAACAATTTCTCTAACTATTGCCCAATCACTATATTATCACCACTGTCCAAAATTCTAGAGAGGGTCGTTCATATGCAAGTTACTGAATACCTGCAAACCAACAAACTGCTAACTAATACACAACATGACTTTAGATCATACCATAGCACATCAACAGCTCTAATGTCATTTACTAACACTGTCAACTATCACAGGAACTATAACAACTACGTATCCTCTATCTTCCTTGACCTATCAAAAGCCTTTGACATGGTTTCTCATTCTAAACTTCTAAATGCCCTCTCTGATCTAAATTTTTGTAACTCTACTCTTGCTTGGTTTCAGGATTACCTCACTGTACGCCAACAAGCAGTTTCTTGACAACAGACCCTGCCACACCTTTTGTCAGTAACCCTAGGTGTCCATCAAGGTCCCATCTTAGGTCCACTTCTATTCTCAATATTTACAAACAACCTCCATTTGTCAATCCCATATGCTTCACTCATCCAATATGCAGGTGACTCAATGGTGATATATGCTGCTCCCTCACTTCAGGAACTCCAGAATGTAATGCAAAAATCCTTTCTTGCAGTCGAATCTTGGCTCACAAATTCTCATTTAATATTAAACCCTAAAAAAAAACAAACTTATGATCTATCATGCTACTTAATTTGTGTCTCCTACTAACACATTTAACATTTTTTTACTAAATAACACCATCCCCCCACACCAAACTATTAGGAGTTGAAATTGACTGCAGACTTAAATTTGACATTCACATTTCCCATACTGTGAACAAAGTACATAAAAAACTTGGAACCCTGTATAGGAATAAACACTATTTCGCTGCAAATACTAGGATTGCCATCGCCCAAACCCATTTAATCTCCACACTGCTGTACGGAGCTCCTATACTCTCAAACCTACAAAAATCTGAGGTAGAAAAACTTGAATCCTGTTATAACAAAATAGCCAAATATGCTACATTACCAGCTAGAACCCAGCATTGCCTTGCACTCAAGCACCTTAACTGGTTAGAACTCCCCCCAACTCCTCCACTATATTCAGTTAGCCATGGCCCATAAAATCCTCTTCGAACCAGAGAAAACACCAGCACTACAAACATTACTTCAACCAGCACTACAAACGTTACTTCAACCCTATACCACTAACAGAGCCTTACACTCCACTAACAAACATCACATAAAAATCAATGCATCCAAAAATCAAGCTGGAGATTCCCTGTTCTCAACTTATACAGGAAAAATCTGGAATATACTTCCAGATAACGTAACTACCATTGCATCCCTAGGCCAATTTAAAAATACTCTAAAAACCCACCTACTAAACAAATGGCTGCGTCCTTGCTCTACCCCTGACTAACATCTCTCTCTCTGTCTCTGACCTTCTACTTCCTCTGGGTTTCCTATAATTCTTCTAACTTCGCCACGTCTCACTGCCTTTTCTTACTTCTCCTGTCACAGTGTAAATAATCATTCTCTCATTACTAAATCACTGATGTGGAGAATATCTCTGACTTCTCTAAGTGATCTATTTGAAAATATTTGTAATTATGGAATGTTCACTTGAAACTATGACATGTTTGTTTCTATTGCATTATGTTTTTTGATACTAACCTGTAAATTTTTTGTGACTAGTTATTCAGTTGTCTTTTAATTTGTAATAACTAGGTTAGCCTAAATTAGTATCTTTCTTATCACTTTTGTATACTATGTGTTTTACTGTTTCTGTATGTTTCATTGTGGAGCTTTTCTCTCCGGGCCACCACTGAAAAAGGGCATGTGTTCAGTCGAACTTTCCCGGTAAACAAATGTAAAATAAATAAGTACATACATTATAAATCAGGTGTACAGGAATCTTAACTCAAACTAAACTGCACAGACCAACGAATAAAACTGGGAGGCACAGTGGTGATTCATCATGAAAATAATCTGTGAAAACTTTGACAGTCCTATTTAGGTTAACTAGGGGAAATGAGTGCAACTGTTAACCATCAAGACACTATAATGGTACACGTTAAATATCTTCATATTTATTGTACAAAAAACATCACCAGATCTTACATTTCTTTAAAAAAAAAAAAACAGTGTAAGAAACTTTTATGTGTGGAAGATTTTCAGTCCATACATCTCTAGTTAATCACTGTATATTAATCAGATAAGACAATAGTAGTAGATGTAGCGAATTTAAACTTGTCTTAAATCAGAAAAATAATAAAAAATATATAATTTTGCAGTCTGTTTCCAGTTGAAAATCTTTTATTAAGTACACAGACAAGCGATCCAAGTAAAACAAAAATAACAGAGCAATAGTTTCCTCACAAGCTTTCTAAATATATATATATACTTTTTATTGGGCAAGGAAGTGGTTTATTGTGCTGTAAAACAAAGTATTATTGGTTGTTGTTGTCTTTCGGCTTTTCCCGGTTAGGGGTCGCCACAGCGGAACTCCGGTCCGCTAATGATTAGCAGTAGATTTTCACGGTGCCGAGTTGCCAGCTTGACACCCAACCTTCAACGAAGGCACGCCCATTCACGCATGTCTTTTGGAACACCACTCGACCCGCGGGGAGGACATGCAGACTCCACACAGAAGGCACTCCCCACACATTAGCTGAGAATCGAACGGGAGAACCTCTTGCTGTGAGGCAACAATGCTACCGCTGCACCACCACGGTAATAAAACAAACCAAGTATTATTGGTACACATGTTACATTCACATCCCTTCCCCCATCAGTGTGACATTCGAGCTGGTCCTGCCCTACTTAGTAATTCTGTACAATATTTCAAATTTTATATTTTTTATTATTTTTTTGACTTAAGACGAATTTAAGTTCACTACATCTACAGCTATTGTCTGATTAACATATAGTGATTAACTAGAGATATATGGACTGAAAATCTTCCACACAGACAAGTTTCTTACATTGTTTTGTTTTTGGACCCACTATACTTGTTTAGTGGGTTGTTTGAGACTTCGGGGATACCACGGAGATTACTTGTATTTCTTTAAAAAAAAAATTCACTGTTTACTATTAACATAAAGGTTTAAACAGTAAGCCTCACTGTATACAAAAGCATCATTATCACAACTGCTTGTGGAAGCCAAGATATTCAGAGTATGTATGGTTTCTGACTGTGGAATGTTTACTGCTGTCATGTAGTGATTTTCCAATTTACGGGCTTGAATGTAAATCTTCCAGCTTCTCTTTAATCCTGCCTGGATGAAGATGGTATCAGAAAATAAATGAATTTTCTCTAGTAGCTTTTACCAATTCATTTAGAGGTTACAGGCCTTTTCCCAAACATTGTACAGCCACAGAGTTAGCACGTTTAAGTAAGGTGGTGTGGGAAATAAAGCCTCCACATGAGGGGAACTTGCTACCCATTTAAACTGCTTTACGCTTTTGTTTTGGTCAATATTATAGGCTAGTCTTTGAAAAGTATTCTGTGTTTATACTGATGATGGGATGGCTGATATGCAGTTTCCATTTTGTGCTATAACAAGATTTTACTGTTATAATATGTACAACTATATAAACAAATTATCAGGCTATGACTAACTTATATTGACTTATAATTCATTTATGATTATTGTCAAAAATGTGTTAAGTATTGTTTTTTTCTGTTTACTTGTTATGCTGTGGAGCTTTTCTCCCATGGCCTGTGCTGAAAATGGATATCTTGTCCACTCAGTCAGAATATCTCAGTAAATACATAAGTTGCATTTACTGTGAACTTGTTCCACTAACATAAATGTGGGAAAGTGTCATTACTGAAAGTCTATTGTCGAATGTCACACAGCTAATGGGAATTTGTAGAATGTAATCCTGAAAGGGATAGGAGAATCTTAAGTTCACTGAAATATTTTGTAAGATCATCATTAATGTAAATTACCAACCTGAGCATATTCAGTTTGTTGTGAGGGAAATCAGGGTAACCACTGAAGTAACAGCATAACACACTGCTGAAAGACTCCAAGGCTTGTTTGCCATAAGCCAACATCATCCCAAGCGAACAAAAATTGATTTTATCTACAAACATAAGCTTGCTATGCAGAACTGAATAAAAAAAAAATCACGCAACGTCAACGTTATTGCAAAGTCTACCCTGTGGAATGCATACATCAGTTTCTCTCCCCTGTAAATTATTGGCTAAATATTAGCTTGCCCCTCAGCGGCATGTCTGCACAAAGAGGAACAAATGGCATTAAATGTGATGCTGCAGTCCTTACAAAAGTCTGTAGAATTGACATTTTAAGGCACAACTCTTGGTTATCTGTTATTTGCCTCATAAATGTATTTTTTTTCATCAAAATTCAGGACAGTCGAGGGGTAAGGTTAGGAGTATGTTTTATTGGAAAAAAACTGTGTAACTGTCTCAGAAGGAAAAAAAGTGTACTTCATCTGGCTATACTTCCATTTATAAACATATTCTCTTGCTGTACACCAGTTATATGAAACAATTAGTGTACAACAGATTTGGATTCTTTGACTTGTATATTTCCATTAATAGGGAAACCATGTGTGTGTTTCTCATTTACTTCTGGAAGTAGCTTGAGTTTCTATTTCTGTTGTCTCCCAGATTATTGTTTCTTCTGTCCAGTAGTGAGCTGCCTGTGGTCCCGTGATACTGTAGTCATGCTGCAACTATAGTCCCTCACTTGCAGTCACAGATTATGCTGGGCCTCAGCAGGATGTCTCAGATTCAGCTCCAAAATAATAGGTATCAGGCTGTGGAAAAGACAGAAAAAAGCACATAGTAGACAGAGAACTCTGTTAAAAGCTGCAGACTCAGAACCAGCTTTAGACATAGGTCAACTAGGTATCTGCCCAGAGTATTGTTATTTTTAGTGTTTGAGCAGGGCACCTAATATATGCCTCACTTTACATTCAATTTGAAGTTAGGCACCTGTTCATTATGGCCATTCTCTTTAAATTCATCCCCCCCCCCCCCCCACCGCCGAGTCACAGCAATATGCATTTGCAAAAGAAGTGCATTTTAAACTGGCAGGAGGGAAGAACTAACCAAAGTTGTTGCTGGCCTTTTACCTGATCATGCTTTCAAGAGCAATGTAACTACAGCAAATGCTTAAAGACAGTATATACAGAGCTTGGAAACTTTTCTACTTTGTGTTTAGCAGCAAAACAGAGATTCAGGGAGTACTAAAATTTGCCATTTTTTGTTCAGTATTTATTTGCAGACTGAAGTAACAACAACAAATGCAATCTGGGGGTCATACTGCTCAACGCTAGAAGTCTAAATCTCAAAATGCATTCGCTCAAAGCTTTCCTTAAAATGAAGAACAGCGACATTTGTGCTGTAACAGAGACCTGGTTCAAGGCAGCAGAAAGCACCCCTGCACTACAAGGCTGTAACTCATTCCACTCCTGTCGGCCCCAGAACTTGGACCGAAGCTCCAAAGGAGGTGGTGTTTCCATATTCATAAAAGATGTGCACATCTCCAGACTGGTAGCCCAACATAACGCATCAGAGATACTTCAGGTGCAGCTAGCACTGGGTAAGAGCGATTCAGGTCTTTGCCTGCTATAGGTCCCCAACCATGTTCCAAGACTCACAATATTAGGGTCCAACCTAACACTCTCATACTGGGCGACTTCAACTACCCCTCCATTAACTGGGAAAACTACTCATGTACCAATACAGTTGCCTAACGTTTACTGGAATTCATTAATTCCAATGCCCTGGACCAGCTCGTTCTTACCCCACTAGAAGTAGAAACATCCTTGACCTGGTCATGACTAACACATTAGATCGTTGCTCTACAGCAATAGTCAACTCCTCCCTGGTTAGATCCGATCACAAGCTAATCACCTTGAAAATCCACATCCCTCCCACCCCCCACCCCCAACAAAGGTAACCACCATGAAAAACTTCTCCAAAGCTAACTTTGGGCTCCTAAAAACAGAGGTGGCTAACTTCACGATACCCATGCAAATGGAGAATAGTTGCATGACCGCCAAATCATACAACAATGCACTGTACGAACACGCACACAAATGCATGGATCTTGCCATACCCAATAGAACTAAGGCACTGTCCTCAAAAAAAAAAGGAAGCCAATCTGGTGGTCCCCTGCCATAAACAAACTCTACAACAGAAGGAGGAAACTGATGCGGAATAAGGTGAAGTCACAAGACTGGAAAAACTCCCTTGTCAGCCTCATCAAAAGGTTGAGATCCCTCATCAGATCCTCTAAAGCTAGCTATGAAAACAGAATTGCAGCAGATAGTAAAGACAACCACAAGGCCTTCTATAGTTATCCATGGCAATACCCAGATTTGCTCTGAGCTACTGCACAGTGGTACCTTCTATGCCGAGCCAACAAATATTGCCAGTATACTGGCTGACAAATTCAGTGCCAACTTTACCCCTCTCTCCACCATCAAAGGACCAATCACAATATCAGTAGATTGCCAGGCACCCAATATTACTGCTGCACAGGTTAAAACAGCTCTGTCCAAGGCCAAGAATACAGCTTCTATGGGACCTGACAATATCCCTGGCTGTGTTCTACATGAACTACAGAGTGAACTGGCACCTCACCTGTGTGCCCTGTTCAGTCACAGCCTCACCTCAGACTTTGTCCCTACCGAATGGCGCACTGGTACATTCATCCCTCTCCACAAAAAAGGAGCGACTACAGACCCTGGGAACTATGGCCCTATTAGCCTGGCGAGTCTGATATGCAAGGCTATGGAACACATCATCATGGACCTAATAAACAAGGATATAGGGAATCTTCAAACGCTGGATTCCACACTGTTTGGTTTTGTGAAGGTTAGATCATGCCTGCTGAACCTGGTCGACTTGTTTGAGTTAGTCACCAGAGCTGTGAATGAAGGCAAGGTGGTTCATAGATCTGGCCAAGGCCTTTCATACCATTACCCACTCAGGAATCATAGAAAAACTAACTAAGCTAGGCATCAACCCCTATATCACTAGATGTATTGCAAACTGGCTCACAGATAGAACCCACAGTGTGAAAGTAGCTGACTCCAAGTCAGACTGCCGACCTAAAATGAGCAGAGTCCCACAGGGTTCGGTCCTGGGTCCTCTTCTGTGTGGTATCTACTTCTCTGAAGTTCAGGCCAACAAGAAGGGACTCTGGCTGACAAGGTTCACAGACGATTGCAGTTCGGGAGCTATTATTAACTCCCCAAGTGATATTGACCTCCTACAGAAAAGCCTCACTGAGACCAACAACTGGTGTCAGACACATGGCCTTAAGCTCAGTGCCAAAAAATGTGTTGTCATCCCCTTTGGGAAGAACCTGGTTCCCATGAATTACCACATCAATGGTAGTCCACCGAACACAAGAATTATGAGATCTGGGAACACAGGTTAACAGCAACCTCTCTTTTGACAACCACATTGCCACTGTGGTCAGAAAGTCCTTCTGTGTGGCACATCTCATTACTAAGGGTTTTGCATCCAGGAAGAAAGAGGTCATTGTCTCCCTCTACTCTTCCTTCATTAGGCCATTCATCAAGTACAATGATCCATTTGGCATGTACCTCATTAGACACCTGCAAGAACTGGAGAGGCCACAAAAGTACCTCCCAAAGAGGATCCTAGGCCTTAAACACATGTCCTATATGGACAGACTCAAAAAAACTCCAACTATTCTCTGTCTCATATCGCCTACTTATAGGCGATCTCTGCTTGACTTACAAATCTATGTCTTACCCAGCTCTAGTAGAAAAGCTACAGCTAAAGAAATCCCAATCCCTACGCACCACACACTCTAGAGACCTCAACGTCATTACCACAATCAACAGAACAAACGTGAGGGACAGGCTCATAACCCAGAGAATGCCCATGCTATGGAATAGACTTCCCATACATGTCAAACAGAGCACCTCACTGGCCCTCTTCAAGAGAAATCTTGACGAGTGGATGGGAAATAGAAAATTCACCCCAGGGATCACTCCAGTGGCTCTACTCGACAGAGGCACTGGGAACTAAGGTCGGGTGGCACGATGCCAGGGTAATCCTGTGGGCTAGGCTTGTAAAGGCTCCAGGGCCATTAGCCTAGTACACACCTATGAACATATAAAGATTCAAGGAGTGGAAAGCAAACAAAGCCAACACATATTGCAATCAAATGTTGTGGGACAGCACCTAAATGTAAGTGAAGTATGAAAAGGTAGTATGAACATCTACTTTAAAATGGGTATTGCAGTATAACAGTTTAATTGTTGGTAACCTGGAGCAAGTGCAGGGGTTTAAGCAGCTGTGGGGAAAATGAATTAGTGCAAAAGTCCAGGGGCAGATAAGAGTCGCAAGAAAGTTGACGAAAGATGGGCAATAGACAGGAGAGTTCTGCAAATAATCTTATATGCTCTTGTACGAGGCATACTGATCTGAAGGAGCATTAAAGCTATAAAGATGACCACTTTGTCTTCAATGCTTTGAAGATGAGAACCCTGATTATTATAGTAGCTTAGTTTTTTTTGTTTGTTTGTTTTACTTTATTTTTTGGAATGTTGACAATGAAACTGTAGCTATACTAATTTATAAGCATACATGCTTAAATTTTTCCACATTTTTCATGCACATAATGATGCTTACCTCTCAAATGTACATGATAGTGTAAAGTTGTTTCTACCCATACAGTCATCAAGATTTTGCTTGATCTGTAGCATACCTCTCAACCTGGAATCATAAAACATCTGGACAAAGGCCCATGAAAAGTAGGTACAAATGGTCAACAATCTGTATGTTGATTAACATAAAATTTGTGTGCATAATTATGTAACCCCACCCACTCCAACGCAGTTGTGGGCTACCAACTTTAAACACAAACTGAAGAACATACAAAATTATTAAACACAAAATCAACAGATGAAGAGTTATGTTTCAAATTAAAGCAAATTGCAATTAAATAGAGCAAACACAAGAAACAGTGTACAACCCATTAGCCAAAAAATGTAAACCAATCACAGAACATCTTTTTGTTGACACTTCATAGATAGGAGGGAGTGTAGTAGAAAAGGACAGCAACAGCCACACAGGTAAAAAGTGCACTCTCCAAAGCTAGGAATACAGCATCCATGGGACCAGATGACATCTCGGGCTGTGTACTACATGAACTACAAAATGAATTGGCACCTCACCTAAGTGTCATGTTTAATCATACCCTCACCTCAGGCTTCGTGCCCACTGAGTGGCGCACAGCTACAGTTATTCCACTCCACAAGGGGGATCCACCTTGGATCCCGGGAACTACCGCCCCATCAGTCTGACGAGCCTGATCTGCAAAGCCATGGAACTTATAAATAAAGACATTGGCAACCTTAAAACACTGGACCCCACCCAGTTTGGGTTTGTGAAGGGCCGATCTTGTCTCCTGAACCTTACTGACTTCTTCGAATCAGTCTCCAGAGCCGTGGACGAGGGTAAGGCAGTCCACACAGCCAATCTGGACCTCGCCAAGGCCTTTGACACCATCCCCCACTCTGGAATCATAGATAAACTTACTAAGCTGGGCATTAATCCCTACGTCACTCGATAGGTTGCCAACTGGCTTACTGACAGAACCTACACTGTAAAAGTAGCTGACTCCAAATCCAGCTCCAGACAAGTGACAAGTGGAGTACCTCAGGGTTCAGTCCTGTGACCTCTCTTGTTTGGCATCTACTTCTCTGAAGTACAGGCCAACACTAAGGGACTCTGGCTAACAAAGTTTGCAGATGACCAAACTGGGAGCCATTATTGAATCCCCAAATGATGTGGATACTCTACAAAAGGGCCTTACAGAAACAGATGCTTGGTGTCAGAGCCATGGGCTCAAGCTCAATGCCAAGAAATGTATAGTTATCCCTTTTGGGAAAAAGCATGTACCCATGAATTATCACATAGGTGGCAGTACACTAAACACCGAAAGTGTGATAAGAGACTTAGGGACACAGGTGGACAATGGTCTCACCTTCAATAACCACATCACCACAACAGTCAGGAAATCCTTCTAAGTGGTACACCTCATCACTAAGGGCTTTTCATCCATAAAAAACGAGGTCATTGTCCCACTGTACTCATCCCTCATTAGACCCATTATAGAATGCAACGCCCCATTTGGTATGTACCTCTCAAGAAGACATCTGCAACAACTGGAAAGACCGCAGAAATACCTCACTAAAAGAATCACAAGCCTTAAAAAACTCCAGCTATACTCTGTCGCATATCGTCTGCTCCAAGGCGATCTCTGCTTAACATACAAGGCCATGTCAAACCCAGAGCTGTTGGACATGCTACACTTAAAGAAATCCCAAACCCTCAGAGTCACACGCTCCAGGGATCTAAATCTTGTCATCACAATAAACAAAACATGCTGGAGGGATAGGTTCCTGACCCAGAGACTCCCCAGACTCTGGAATAGACAGCCCATACATGTCAAGCAGAGCGCCTCTTTGGCCCTCTTCAAAAGGAACCTTGATGACTGGATGGGAGAAAGGAAATTCACCCCGGGGATCACATCAGTCACCCTGCTAGACAGGGGTCCAGAGAAGTAAATAGTGTGGGAAGAAATAGCCAGGGAATTGTTATGGCTAGGCTTGTATAGGCCCTAGGGCCGATAGCCTAGTACCAACCTATGAACAAGAATATGGGGTGGCAGTGTGCACATTTAGGGAAGAATCCTCCTAATAATGCGTGTATATTAGAATATTAAATCAGCGATGGATAAAAGTAAGTCATTAGCAACTGATCTGTTATAGTGCTATAGCAACTGTAAACTTAAAATGCAGCAGTGATTAAAACAAATGAGTTGCAGTCTTTACATAACATATCAAGAACTACTCTTTGATGACATAATTCCAACTTTACAATGGTAATTTTGACAATGCAAAAAATCTCCTTTTTTGGCAAGAATCTGTTTCTCTCAACACTCAAAGCACTGCCAAACAATATCTGACTAGTTATTCCAAGTCTCAAATAGTAATGCATTCCATGCTGATGTAATTTAATTCAAATCTAATGAATGTAGAACAGAGATGACAGCTATTTAAAAAGCTTGTTGATGTTCATCGTGTTTCACTGTTGCAGTCATTACACTTGGGTTATCCTGCTGGCAGGCTACCCGCAGTCAGCCTGAATTCCAAAGTCCTGGTCCGACGTTGGTTGCTGTCGCCTCTTCCCTGACATCAGAGCACCAGGGGTATAAAAGATGCAGCCGATGCCATTTACTTCAGTCTTTCTTGCCGCACGGTGCCCGAAGCAAAAGCAGTTCGCAAGTGCTGATCGGTCGACTCCTGAGATTTTCGAAATTGAATTTCAGATCCAAAGTCTTCTATAAAGCTAAGTACTCCGTTGGGGAAACTTTTTTCTTGCTCCAGACCGATGTCAGAAAAAGTTAACAATTGTATTTCTTGTGGGAAGCAAATACCTCATTAGGATTTTCATTCTTACTGTATTCCTTGCCTAGGCCCTGACCACGACGTTGCTAGTAGTCGGTTTTATGCTAGATTTAACCAACGCACTATTAAGCGTCGGTACAATTTTGCTTTTCATTACTTTGGCCAAAGGTTTAACTACATAATGCCATCGGAACAGCCGACGACCGGAGTTCATAAAAAGCGCAAGAAAAAAGAAAAAGGCAGGCATCCGAGGTTCAAAACCGATGACGAAGCCTCTTCTAGGCCAGTCACCGGTTCGCCAGTTCTTAGTGAGGCGCTTTCGCAGCCCCTGACACCCGCTACCTCAAAGCCACAGGCCACCTCCGACTCCCACGTGGAGACAACTAGGCCTCTGGATACTCAAGGTATTGGGCCTTCAGAAACTAATCCCTCAGATGGGTCCGGAGCCGCTGAGCAGGCATCGGCTTCTGAGGGTGTTTTCAGACCTACACAGCTTTATATCAAGCCAACTTCACCTTCCAAGACAAAGTCTAAAACAGTTTTAAAGACAAGGAAACAAGTACAGCATTCTCCAGGACAGACTTCCCTGCCTAAGAAACAGATGCTCAAAATGGCCGAAGACCTAATTACTTTGATCAGGAGTTTCCATCCCCCTCCTGATAAAGAGGCCTAGGCAAGACACTGAATATGTTTCCTCTGATCAGATTTTCATTTCCTCTGACTCCTCTTCAGAACAGGGATACTCTATTCCTCCCTATGAGGATTCTGATGCTGAAGAATCTATTCCTTCAGCCTCTCCTCCTGAGGATTACTCATTTGGGGAAACCCTGCATACCATGAGGGAGCATTTCCACCAGGAGAGCCAAGCTTACTCAGATTCTAAGAAAAGGCTCAAAGACTTTCTTTTACTACCTCAGCACAGACCTCTTGCTATTCCACCTGTTCTAGACATTGTAGATGATGTATTTTCAGAGTCAGGCCTGTCTCCCAACTCTTTACCTCCTGCACCTGTTAAGCCAGACAGATACTACAGGGTACCAGATTCGCATACATTTCTATATAAAAACCCTGCTGCTGACCTAGAAACTATTTCTCAGGGTCCCAAAGGGGTCAAGGCTGCTACTGCAAAAAACCCTGTCCCCTCAGATAGAGATTCCAGGGTACTGGACAGATGGGGGAAAAAAGTTTACACTTCTGATACCTTGGCTGTAAGGGCTTTCAGTTGTCAGTTTCATATGCTTAAATATCAGCAATACTTAATGTCTCTGCTAAAACAGAAAATGTTGACAATTTCTGAATGTTCTGAGAACAAGGAAATGCAGGATTTATTGCATGCAGCTGAACAAGTGGGAAAACATACTTTGCAATGTGGTTATGATTCACTGGAGGCCTCTTGCAGGGCCGCTGTAACAAGTTCTGTCATTAGAAGACATGCTTGGTTAAAGGAACAGACTCTGCCTGATCATGTTAAAGCAAAATTATTGGATGCTCCATTACAGCACGATACTTTACTTGGTGTTAAGGCAGAAGAGGTGTTGAAGAAAATGGAGGATAAAGCTAAATCTATGCAGACAGTAAAGGATTTCTTACAGGTACAGCCACCCAGATTTAGCAGGAACTGGCCTTCTAAGAATTGGTCCTTTCCCATGTCAGGCAGGCCACAAAGAGGCAGATACAGACGTCCTAGAGGCAGACAACAGCCCCAGGGCTCATGTAGGCCCAAACAATGGGGTGCTTCCACCTCCAAAAGCGGAGAAGATAAATCACAGCCATATAGGAAACAGTCCCAACGACTTCCCTCTGCCAATGCCAAGCATTTATCTTTTGGCAGCACCCTTAGGGGGAAAGCTAGCACTTTTTTCACAAAATTGGCACATGATCACCCAGGACAAATGGGTCTTAAATATAGTCTCTCAGGGCTACAGGTTCCACTTTCACACCCTTCCAAAGGCAAAAGGTATTCCAGACCTGCCACACAATCAATGGGCAGAGGCACAAAAACAAGTTTAATCTTTCATGGACATGAGGGCTATTCAGCCAGTGCCTCAACAAGAGCAGGGACAAGGATTTTACTCAAGACTTTTCTTAGTACCAAGAAAGGACAAAGCATGGAGACCAAATCTGGACTTGTCTATTCTAAATACTTTTCTGGACATTCCGAAATTCAAAATGTTGACTCTGCAGCAGCTTCTGCCCATGCTGGGCAAGAAGGCTTGGCTTATAACTTTGGACCTCAAAGAGGCATACCTGCATGTCCCAATCAGACATTCTTGCAGAAGATGCCTCAGATTCATAGCTGGCTCATTGCACTACCAATTCTCTGCACTGCCCTTTGGCTTATCTACTGTGCCCAAGGTCTTCACAAAATGCCTGGCACCAGTAATTGCATTTTGCAGACAAAGAGGAATTCAAATGTATCCCTACTTGGACGACTGCCTTATTCAAGCAGAGGTCAAAGACATTCTACTAAAGCATCTGGCATTTGTAAAAAGATTACTAATTTGCTTAGGGTACACAGTAAACGAAAAGAAATCAAAACTAGTACCCTCTCAAGAGATAATATTCCTGGGTGCAAGCTTAAATACAACGGCCCAGATGGCTTATCTCACGTCAGACAAACAAAGGCAACTGACTTCTTACTTCGAAAGCATGGCAACAAAGACCCAGTTATCTGCAAGAAAAATTCTGCAGGCTCTGGGCTACATGGCCTCCTGCATTCTGCTAATTCCATATGCAAGACTGCATATGAGGAAACTGCAATGATATCTAAAAAGTGTTTAGACTCAACATTGCCACAGCCTGGAACCAATAATTTCACTCATTCCCTGCCTACAACAGGAGTTTCGATGGTGGGCACAGGCCTGTCACCACAATAAGGGACAGCCATTCACTTTACCCACAGCCACGCAAACACTAACAACAGATGCTTCAGATTATGCCTGGGGGGCCCACATGACAGGAAAATGTATTCAGGGCACATGGTCCCCAATCCAAAGGCATCTTCACATCAATCAAAAAAAAGATGCTAGCTGTACAAAATGCCTTGACAGCCTTCAAGGACCTACTTCATCCAGGACAACTACTGATAAAGATGGACAACACCACAGTCATGTGGTATATAAACAAGCAGGGGGGCACACATTCCTACCTCCTCTGCAGACAAGCCATGATTTTGTGGAACACAGCATTGACTTACCAGGTATATCTGCAAGCACACAATTCCTGCCAGGAAAAACAAATGCACTGGCAGACAAACTAAACAGAAACCTCATGGACCCTCACGAGTGGAAACTAGATCCACAAATCTTCAGCATGATAACAAGGAAATGGGGATGCCCAGACATAGATCTTTTTGCCTCCCCTCACAACTGCCAACTTCAGAGATTCTGCACAAGGACTTATCATAAACAAGCATGGAAAGTGGATACTTTGTCATTCAGCTGGAACAACCTTACAGTATAAGCCTTTCCTCCACTGCCTCTCCTCCCCAAGGTACTCCTAAAGGTCAGACAAGAGAAGCCACAAATGATACTGATCGTCCCGGATTGGCCTCGCCAACACTGATACCCAATCCTAAGGAGGTTGTCTGAAGGCCCTGCCTGGACATTGCCTCAAATTCCTCATTTACTGACCCAACAAAACAATCAGATCCTGCACAGCCAACTCAGAACCCTAAATCTAGCTGCATGGTGGATAGTGTAACCATTCAGAATACACCTCTCTCTAAAGTGGTTATGGATGTTATTTTGGAGGCCAGGAGGCCCAGCACCAGGAAATTTTATGCAGAAAAATGGAAGAGATTCTGTGCTTGGAACCAGGCGCAAGGAATTGACACGCTTGTACCAAATATTCCTGAGATTTTACAATCTCTGACTGAGATGCTGGACAAAGGCCTATCCTTCTCATCAATTAAGATCCATGCCTCTGCCATTTCAGCTCATTACAATACGGACCCACCTATTTTTTCACATCCACTGCTAAGGCAGTACCTCAGAGGGGCCAAAAACATAAGACCCCCAAGGAGAGCACCAGTACCTGCATGGGACCTCAATTTTGTCTTGGAAAAACTCACAATGCCTCCTTTTGAGCCAGCCAATACAGCTGAGATAAAATTCTTATCATGGAAAACAGCTCTGCTCCTAGCAATAACTTCAGCAAGAAGAGTCTCAGAGCTACAGGCATTAATGGCTGTGGAACCTTTTATTATCTTCCATCCAGACAGGGTTTCTCTAAGGACAAACCCAACATTTATGCCTAAGGTAGTGTCCAGTGTGGCTCTTAACCAAACCATTCATTTGCCTACTTTTTATCCAAACCCACAGAATAAAGGGGAGAGACTTCTGCATTCTTTGGACATACACAGACAGCTACTCTTCTACTTGGACAAAACTAAAGCTTTCAGAAAGACTGAGCAACTTTTAATGGCATATGCTGCAGGATCACAAGGAAAGGCTATCTCAGAGCAGACTATTTCAAAATGGATAGGACACTGCATTCGTTTCTGCTATTCACAACATGGCAAATCAGTGCCTAAGGACATTAGACCACATTCTACCAGGGCAGCAGCCACCTCAGCAGCCTTCCTCAGAGAAGTACCAACCAAGGATATTTTGGAGGCTGCAAATTGGACTTCAGTGCACACTTTTACTAAGCACTACCACTTACCTCTTTACTCTAAATCCAGAGCAGGCTTTGCCACTGCAGTTCTGCAGGGCCTTATAGCCACTCCTAATTCTGTTTAGACCCAGCCGCCCTACCTCAGCTTTGGGATTCAACCCAAGTGTAATGACTGCAACAGTGAAACATGATGAACATAGTACAGTTGTATACCTACCATAAATGTAGATGTTCGAGTGTATTCATTGTTGCAGTCCAGGTTACCCACCCACCATACCCCCTTCTTTGCTAGGACTTATCTGTACTTCTCTATCCTATACAACCTATGTGGTGTATTTGCTTGTAGATGAAGCATGCTTTTATAAGCAATGTTTTTAGCCTACCCTTTTGGGGGCACCTGACATCTGGGGCAAGAAAAACTGAAGAAAATGGTGTCAGCTGCATCTTTTATACCCCTGGCGCTCTGACGTCAGGGAAGAGGGGACAGCAACCGATGCCGGACCAGGACTTTGGAATTCAGGCCGACTGCGGGTAGCCTGCCAGCAGGATAACCCAAGTGTATTGACTGCAACAGTGAATACACTCGAACATCTACATTTATGGTAGGTACACAACTGTACTTTTTATATAGTAGACAAGTTCAAAATTACTTTGTAAAAATTCACTGTCCTGCAAAGCAAACTAAATGAATAGTCAAACGTCTTCAATAAATTGTGTAACTAGGGTCCTTGTAACATATCCAGTAATGCAGTGTGTGAGAACCAGAAGAAAAAAAATCTGTCCCATGGCCAGTAAAAGTAAATCCTTCAAAAATTCAGTCTGTTTTAGAACTGCACAGAGCAAAAACCTAAAGCAAAATGCCTCTAAGCCAGATGTCCTGGCATAGACTTTGTATGATGCATGTCTTAAGTCAAGAAAGCAATGCATTTAGCAAATGTGCATTCTACACATGTAGTACACATATAGTACAGTTTTACATGACAATGTGTATAGACTTGTAATTTTTTTCTAGGAGATAAAAAGCCTCCTACTGTTGATACATCTTTTACCTCAACAGGAAAAAATGCCCAACAAATTTAATTTGTGACTGGAATTTCTCAGCACTGGGTAAATCTGTTGTGTGGTCACAGCCAGAAATGTTATCTTCCACCCCTGTGGTGTGTACATGCCAACTAAAAGCTACACATTCCACCTTAAAAATAACAAAAATTAGACCTGCAAACAAAACAATGTATGTAAGCCATGTACTGGTCATTGAAAACAACATTAGCAAGTGGTCTTCTGCAGCCTATTTTATGGAAAATGATGAGTAGTGCCCTAATCTGTGTCTGTGTATCACACTCCACCTTTCAAAAGTTTCATGAAAACTAAGTAAAGATTGCAGATGTGAACCAAAGCATTCTAGCGTTCAACAGCCATAAACCTCATTAGCTGACCTTATTGAAAGGACCATTACCCATGATATTCATCGTGTTACACTGCTGCAGTCATTACACTTGGGTTATCCTGCCGTCAGGCGGTCCCGCAGTCGGCCCGAGTTCCAAAGTCTTGGTCCAGCGTCGGTTGCTGTCGCGTCTTCCCTGACGTCAGTGCGCCAGGGGTATATAAGATGCAGCCGACGCCATTTTCTTCAGTCTTTCTTGCCGTGCGGTGCCCGAAGCAAAAGCAGTTCACAAGTGCCGGTCGGCCGACTCCTGAGATTTTCATTCCGAATCCAGAACCGAAGTCTTCTACAAAGCTAAGTACCCTGTTGGGGAAACTTTTTCTTGCCTCAGACTGATGTCAGTAAAAGTTAATAATTGTATTTCTTGTGGGAAGCAAATACCTCATAAGGATTTCCATTCCTATTGTATCCCATGCCTAGGCCCAGACCACGACGTCACAAGTTGTCGGTTTTGTGCTAGGTTTAACAAGCTCACTATTAAACGTCGGTTTGATTTTGCCCAACATTATTTTGGCAGAAAATTCAATTACACCATGCCGTCGGAACAACCGACGACCGGGTTACACAAAAAACGCAAAGACAAGGACAGGCATCTGAGGCCCAAAACTGATGATGAAGCCTCTTCTAGGCCAGTCGACGGTTCTCTGGTTTTCAGCGAGGCGCCTTCGCAGCCCCTGACGACCGCTTCTTTGGAACCACAGGCCACCTCTGACTCCCACGTGGAGATGGGTGGGCCTTCGGAAACACCAGACTTACGGCCTACCGAGACTAACCCTTCAGAGGGCGCCGGAGTAGCTGAACAACCCGCAGCTTCAGAGGGTGTTTTCAGGCCTACTCAGTTAACCATTAAGTCTTCTGCTAAATCTAAACCAAAGAAACAACTTCAGCATTCACCAGGACAGGCCTCCATGCCTAAGAAACAGATGCTCAAAATGGCCGAAGACCTAATTACTCTGATCAGGGGGTCCCACCCTCCTCCTGATAAAAGGCCTAGACAGGATGCAGATTATGACTCATCCGACTAGGTGTCTATCTCCTCAGATTCATCCTCAGACCTAGGATACTCTTTACCCCCTTATGAGGATTCTGATGCTGAGGAATCAATTCCTTCAGCCTCTCCACCAGAGGACTACTCCTTAGGGGAAACCTTACATACCACGCGGGAACATTTCCATTGGGCGGGCCAGGATTATTCAGAATCCAAGAAAAGGCTCAGAGATTTTCTTTTATTACCTCAACACAGACCCTTAGCTATTCCGCCAGTGTTAGATATTGTGGATGATGTGTATTGTGAATCCAGTTTAAATCCTGATTATTTACCTCCTGCTCCAGTTAAGCCAGACAGATACTATAGAGTCCCCGACTCTCACAAATTCCTTTATAAAAGCCCTGTTGCTGACCCTGAAACTATTTCCCATGGTCCCAAAGGGGTAAAGGCCTCTGCAGCAAAAAACCCAGTCCCCTCTGACAGAGATTCCAGAGCATTAGACAGATGGGGGAAGAAAGTATATACATCTGCAACTTTAGCAATGAGGGCCTTAAATTGCCTGTTTCACATGCTTAAATATCAGCAATATTTGATGTTTCCAAATTCAGATCTTCCTAATTATAAGGAAATGCAGGATTTATTGCATGCAGCTGAACAAGTGGGAAAACATACTTTGCAATGTGGTTTTGATTCATTAGAGGCCTCCTGTAGAGCAGCAGTTACAGGGTCTGTCATTAGGAGACATGCTTGGTTAAAAGAGCAGACTTTACCAGATCATGTTAAAGCAAAATTATTGGATGCACCTTTGCAGCAGGATGTTTTATTTGGAGTTAAGGCAGAAGAGGAATTAAAGAAAATGGAGGATAAAGCAAAATCTATGCAAATGGTGAAGGATTTCTTACAGGTTCAGCCTCCTCGATTTAGCAGAAATTGGCCAACAAAGAATTGGTCCTTTCCAGTTTCAGACAGACCTCAAAGGGGCAGATACAGACATCCAAGAGGCAGAGGTCAACCACAAGGTACTTACAAGCATCGACAATGGGGTGCTTCAACCCAGAAAGAAGGGGAAGAGAGGCCTCAACCTTATAAAAAACAGCCCCAATGACTTCCCACTACAGCTGCCAAACATCTCTCTATTGGCAGCCCCCTTGGGGGGGAAACTGGCACTTTTCAAACACAATTGGCATATGATCACCAAAGACAAATGGGTTCTCAATATTGTGTCTCAAGGTTACAGGTTCCACTTTCACACTCTGCCAAGGTTAAAAGGAATGCCAAATCTGCCACCAAATCAATGGGCAGAGGCTCAAAGACAAATTACAGCACTCATGGACATGAGAGCTATTCAAAAGGTACCAACACAGGAGCAAGGACAAGGATTTTACTCGACTCTTTCTGGTTCCCAGAAAGGACAAGTCCTGGAGGCCCATTCTGGATCTTTCTTCTCTAAAAACTTACCTGTATGTTCCAAAATTCAAAATGTTGACACTACAGCAGCTTCTTCCCATGCTGGGCAAGAAAGCTTGGCTTGTGACTTTGGACCTCAAGGAGGCATACCTGCATGTCCCTATCAGACAAAATTGCAGAAGATACCTCAGATTATTAGCAGGTTCAATGCATTACCAATTCTCTGCACTGCCCTTTGGCTTATCTACTGCGCCCAGGGTCTTTACAAAATGCCTGGCACCAGTAATTGCATTTTGAGACAAAAAGGAATTCAAATTTACCCCTACTTGGACAACTGCCTTATTCAAGCAGAGAGCAAAGACATTCTTCTAGAGCATCTGGTGTTTGTAAAAAGACTGCTAATTTGCCTAGGGTACACAGTAAATGAAAAGAAATCAAAACTAGTGCCCTCACAAGAGATAATATTCCTGGGTGCCAGCTTAAATACAATGGCCCAAATGGCTTATCTCACGCCAGACAAGCAAGGACAACTGACTCAATATTTCCAGTTGATGGCAGCAAAAACCCAACTCCCTGCAAGAAAAATTCTGCAGGCCTTGAGTTATATGGCATCTTGTGTACTACTAATTCCATATGCCAAACTGCATATGAGGACACTACAGTGGTACCTAAAGAGTGTCTGGTCTCAACACTGTCACACTTTGGAAACAGTAATACCACTTATTCCTTGCCTTCAACAAGAGTTTCGATGGTGGGCTCAAGCCTGTCACCTCAACAAGGGACAGCCTTTCACTCAACCCACAGCCAGGCAAACACTGACAACAGATGGTTCGGATTACGCCTGGGGAGCACACATGGCAGGAAAATGTATTCAGGGCAAGTGGCCCGCAGAACAAAGGCATCTTCACATCAATCAAAAATTGATGCTAGCTGTACAAAATGCCCTTATAGCTTTCAAGGACCTTCTGCATCCAGGACAACAACTACTAAAGACAGACAACACCACAGTTATGTGGTACATAAACAAGCAAGGGGGCACTCATTCATATCCCCTCTGCAGACAAGCCATGACCTTGTGGAACACAGCTATAACCTATCAAGTTCATCTGCAAGCACAATTCCTGCCAGGAGAGAAAAACACACTGGCAGACAACTTAAGCAGAAACATCATGGATCCGCATGAGTGGAAATTACATCCACAAATGTTCAGGATGATAACACAAAAGTGGTGGAGCCCAGACATAGATCTGTTCACATCCCCAATGAATTGCCAGCTACAGAAATTCTGCACAAGGAATTACCACCCACAAGCATGGAAAGTGGATGCCCTCTCATTCAGCTGGAAAAACCTACAAGTATACGCTTTCCCACCACTACCTCTCCTTTCAAAGGTACTCATAAAAGCCAGACAAGAAAAGCCAAAGATGATCCTGATTGCCCCAGACTGGCTATGCCAGCACTGGTACCCAATCTTAAAGAACTTAGCACAAGGTCCACCATGGATTTTGCCTCAAATCCCACAACTTCTGACTCAGCAAAACAATCAGATACTTCACGGCCAGCTCAAGACTTTATACCTGGCTGCATGGCAGATTCCTTAGTCCAGCAAACAATGCCTCTCTCCAAAGCTGTTATGGATGTCATTCTGGAGGCCAGAAGGCCTAACACCAGGAAAACCTATTAGGATAAATGGGAGAGATTCTATGCCTGGAACCAGGCTCACAGCCTTGACCCTCTTGTCCCAAATATTCCTCAGATACTACAATACTTAACTGAGATGCTGGACAAAGGCCTCTCCTTTTCATCCATTAAGATCCATGCCTCTGCCATCTCTGCTCATTACAACACAGATCCACCAATTTTTTCTCATCTTTTGCTAAAACAGTACCTCAGAGGGGCTAAAAACATAAGACCGCACCATAGAGCACCAACTCCAACTTGGGACCTCAACTTTGTCTTGGAAAAATTAACTTTACCTCCTTTTGAGCCAGATAACTCAGCAGACTTAAAATATGTCTCTTGGAAAACTGCTCTGCTCCTGGCAATATCCTCAGCACGAAGAGTTTCAGAATTACAGGCACTAATGGCAGTGGAACCTTTCATCATTTTCCAGCAAGACAGGGTGTCTTTAAGAACAAACCCTACTTTTATGCCAAAGGTGGTATCAAGTGTGGCTCTAAACCAAACTATTCACTTGCCATCTTTTTATCCAAATCCACAGAATAAAGGGGAGAGACTACTGTATTCCTTGGACATACACAGGTAGTTACGCTTCTACTTGGACAAAACAAAAGCTTTCAGGAAAACTGAGCAATTGTTTGTAGCATATGCTGCAGGAACACAGGGAAAAACCATTTCAAAACAGACCATTTCAAAATGGAGAGCGCATTGTATACGTTTCTGCTATACACACCATGAGAAAACTGCACCTAACAGCATTAGGTCTCATTCCACCAGGGCAACAGCCACTTCAACTGCCTACCTCAGAGGAGTACCTACCAAGGACATTTTGGAAGCAGTAACTTGGAGTTCTGTACATACCTTCACCAAGCATTACCATCTGCCTCTTTACTCTAAATCCAGAGCTAACTTTGCCACTGCAGTCCTGCAGGGCCTTATAGCCACCCCTAATGCCTTATAGAACCAGCCACCCTACCTCAGCTTTGGGATTCTACCCAAGTGTAATGACTGCAGCAGTGTAACACGATGAACATAGTACAGTTTTGTACCTACCATAAATGTAGATGTTTGAGTGTATACACTGCTGCAGTCCAGGTTACCCTCCCTCCTTCCCCTCTTACTTGCTGGTACTCACCCAAGCCTTCTACCCTTACTACCTATGGGGAGTATTTGCTGGTAACTGAAAGTTTTTTATTGCTTTTCTTATGTATGTTTTATTAGCAATTTACATTGCCTACCTTTTTGGGGGCACCTGACATCTGGGGCAAGAAAAACTGAAGAAAATGGCATTGGCTGCATCTTATATACCCCTGGCGCACTGACGTCAGGGAAGAAGCAACAGCAACCGATGCTGGACCAAGACTTTGGAACTCGGGCCGACTGCGGGACCGCCTGATGGTAGGATAACCCAACTGTAATGACTGCAGCAGTGTATACACTCAAACATCTACATTTATGGTAGGTACAAAACTGTACTTTATGAGCCCCCCATTCACATGAGCACATATTACAACCGTAAAGTAACTTTGTGCTTGTGTTTATTGTTTTAATGGGGGGGGGTGAGTAGAGAAACAGGGAGCACCTAATGGGGACACTAAGTGTAGGGTACCAATATAATCTACGAAAATCTACCCAAGAAAGACCAACATATGTGTACAACCCGTAAGTAACCATGAAGTGTAGGGAAAAAAAATCTTATCTACCCATAATAACTCAGGGACCATCATAAGTAAATAAAAGTGGAAAAGTAAAAATGTACAGTGCCATAACAAAAGATTATCCAATAAAACCTAAAGCACAAAGCGAGAAAGAAAAAAACATAAAAACATAAACAAGATAAGTATTGTGTATTACTTTCTGAGAGCCATATTATTGTATTTCGTTTTAGTCGGCTGAGAGTTCGCTTTCTATAAGCCTTTAGTTGCATGCTGGTAAATATTTAGAAGCGAGTGACACTATGCAGGAAAACAACTTCTCTCTTAACACAGTGAGTCATAATTAAACCTGGACATTCTATGAAAATCTCGACAGTGAGCTACTGAGCTTGCTGTCTGTGCTATAAATCTAAATCTAGTCATGGACCAGTAGCATTTTTTGTTCTTTTCTTTTACCTACTGGAGGAAGAAGTTGAGCTGCCGTGATGGTTTTCTCATCCTCTGCACCTTGAGTGACCTGTCCTTCTTGATTCCTAGCTTCTCTACGTCCAGACTCTGGATTCCTGGGAGTGGGAGACTTGGAGTGCACTGTGCAAGATAGTAGTCCACTAGTCAGAAGAAAGTTAAGAAATCCCACCCAAGTTCAATGAATCAATGAACGTACATAGGCTGAGCAGAGGTACACAGCTGAATTCCGACTGGCTGGCAGTCTGCCTCACAAAGCTGACATCATCACACATGCCCCCGCTCGTGATGACATCAGCAACAAATTTGGAAGGGGGGAAATTCGCAAAAAAATGGGAAATTCAAGAATGAAGGGGGCCACTCAGAAATTTATGACACCCCATTATTTTGCCCTCAAAACAGATACATACTAAGGAATTTGGTACAGTTGAGAGGTATGAAATGACGTATTCTTAAACTGGGAATATATTGATTAGGAACCTCTCCTTCCAGAGAGTCTTATTTATTTCTTGGTATAGATATAAATCCTTTGTTATTAAGGTTATTTTTCTGTTGCTTTCAAAGTGCTGCATGCATTGCATAACAGTACTGGAGCTACAGTAAACAAATGAAGAACCACAAAATTAACAGGATGTGACAAAGCCATGATTTTCTTCAAGGCCTTTTTTCATGGTTTGAAGGCAACTTTCTGAATGAAGTAATAACACTGGGAATACAACAGACCATAGATAGACCACTGAAGAAACTGACATGCTGAATTGTTAGAAATTGTATTCCACACAAGGTCTTGTTACTTATAAGAGGTATATTTTCTGCAAAGCTAATAAAAAAAAAAAAATTAAAAAAAAAAAACAAAACAAAAAAAGGTCAATGTTAGACCTAGCAAGAAGATCGTCCTCTGTAGGATTGATAATTTGACTGTTTTAGTAGTTGGGTACATAGAACGAAAAGCTAGTTGTTGAAGCTGTTCTGAAAGCTAGGCCCTGAAAGGTATAGTGTAGTAGTTTCTAGTCTCACTGTTGGAACTGTATTTATTTAGTTTTATTTACATTTTGTTGACCAGGTGAGTCCCACTAGACCAGTCATCTTTTCTCAGGAGAGACTTGAGGTGGTGGTCATATTTAGCCATGGCATCTGTGACCTTCCCTTACTCTGTCTGATAAGTGCTGTGGGATCCTTTACATCCACTTGAGGTACCCACAGACAATGCATCTTTCATCACCAAAGGTTAGTGTACTACTTGTTGAGCTACTCAGACTACTTTTATTGGTTTTCTACAGCTGTGGAAGCTTCTAGAATAGAGAGAAAAAGGTTGAAACTGTTAATGAGAAGGACAGAGCTACTGAGAGCTGATTATGTTACTTAGAAAGCATGACCTGCTGCTGAAGGACAGAATAGTTATGCAATGACTACCTCTAAGCTGAAAAGACACCTTTCATCGAATCACATCGTATTGCCCTCCTTTCAGCATTTCTTATTCCTTTTAGTGGTGATAGTAAACTGTCCAGTGATCTTTAGCTTCTCATGAAGCAAGTGAAAGCACAGCAAGTCACAGATCATTGTAGTGTAGGAGAACATTACTGCAGTGAGACTGTTTCAGTCATTACTGGTAATTCTGCTTCTGGAGGTGATTCTGTACAGTCATTACACCTGTTTGTTAAGGATCATATGATATGTCTTCTAGGATGAGATTTTTTTCAAAGATCTGTTTTTGTGGTAAGTTTTGTATTTGTGATAAGTTTTTAGGTAACACATATTTATTTCTCATTAATCAGCGCACATTCGATTTCACTAAGTTACTTCCAGTTGGAATGTTGTACATTTTTTTTTCACATTTATGGAGATGATGAAGGTGATAAAAATAATAATTTGAATGTACCTTTACACTGTGATAGTTTTGGGGAGTAAACCCGTATCATTAGCTTGCTAGAAATAGCTAATCCAATTCAGATGCTTGTGTATCATCCGTAGCTGCATTTTAAAAGCGACTGCATTGTGTTAGATGAGCAAAGATTTGTCTATCCATTATGGTTCCATGCTTGATATCCATTCTGTGCGAGTTCTGCTGTGCTAACCAGTCTCCTATCTCTGTTTATTCCATGCTAAGCAGATGGCCCAGAAATTAGCCAAAAACAGGAAGAAGGTGCAGTACATGTTCATGAGCTTCCTATTGTGCTCGTTGCATCATGATTTAATTTTTTTTTTGTTTTCCTTTTCATTTTTTCTGCATCCAGCAATTTATTTTGTAATTTATGCCATTTAGAGCTGCTTGGTGAAATGTTTAGTTATAATTCATTATCATTTATCATAATTCATTCCATGTTTTTTTTTTTTTTTTTTTACTTCATGGTCACTTTAAATGAGATCTCATTTAGGGAAAGGAAGCAAAAATTCTCATAAAAGCCCCCAAATTTTAGGGTAAAAGAATCGAAAGTTAGATGTTGGGATTCTGACTTTCACCCATGCCAAACAGTCAAATAGACTCTAGTGCAAAGGGTTCTGTTTAGTATAAAAATAGTGCTTCAAGTTGCTGGATGCAAAAAAAAAATATGTTAACATATTAACTGCTCATCTTTTTTGTGTATGTGTTTGTGTAGTAACTTGCTAAACTAGTGTTTGTTGAGCCTAATGGTGTGAACCCTAGCAGGTACTGTTGGTTTATGCATTACCCATAGTCTCCTTGCCAGAGTTGCATCTCGAGTTGTTTGACGTGTACCCGTCTGCAGTACTTATGTCACAGAACCAGAGGAGCCTTTAGTAAGGAATCCTGAATTTACTTGTTTGACAGAGAGAAGGCTGGTGACTTTGTAAAGGTCACAGCATTCCCTCTGCGCTGTTGTGCTGTTATATCATGTGGTTGCCCACAGTGCACCCTACAGCACTGTCTTCACAGTTGGATACCAAAAGAGTGAAAACAAACAACTTCCAGAAACTTGCTACATATTGTGCTGGAGAGGTATTTATTGGTGTCCTTTACAATACAGAGAAAAAAGAACTATAGTAAAAAGAAATGTGTTTTTCAAGTGACACACGAGCACTGTAACTTGCTTCCTGTGAAGTAAGTTTGTAGTAGCAAGCAAATTGAAAGAATTTAAAGTTTTTAGGCCTTTTTAAGGGAGTAGAATATTGTGATCCAACATTGCTGCTAACAGGCCTTGAAACAGCAGCCCTTTGGTCAGTTTAAACCATATGAAGCTATCAAGTCCCTGTTTTCCATTCTGAAAAGCCAGTGCACCATTCCATTGTCGGGACTCAAGCATTTGTGGCTTTGAAGCCCGTGATAAACATGCATTAATTTCCACATCAGTGTCACTGTAGTAACCGAGAGACTTGTACTGTGAGACAAGTACTGCACTGAATTGTGGGTATCGTGTGATGTTGAAGGACTTGTACTGTGACACAAGTATTGCAGTGAATTGTGTGTATCATGTCATGCTGAATTGTTTTTGTTCACTTACAAGATTAATGGCTATTGCTTTATGACATTTGAAATCATGTACATCAGATTTGTTTTCCAGTAACAGAAAGAAGAGCATAAACACTATGTTAGAGCTTACCACATGCACATGTATTTGTTGTTTTTAGACTGCCTAATGGTTATTATAGTGGCATGTGATCATGTGTCTTTTTCCTTGGCTGGATGACAAAACTCAAGTAGTAAAGTTTGAAAGATGAAAAAACTCAAAAGAAACCATAGTTCTTCAGGTCTAAAATATTGGAAATCCTCTTATGAAAAGCTTCAGGTATATGTTGAACAGAAACAAAGGGGACTTCTTTATGTATGTTTTAATATTTCTCTGTTTCCCTTTTTTGCACCTTATATTCTGTAATTCACTGTTTTGAAGACTGTCAGTGGAATCCCCTTGTACAAACCTCGAGAAGGAGAGGTAGACAGTTATAGAGGTTTGGTTCAAGTGCCGTTTTATGGATTTAATGTAAAATTTTCTGCCCGCATACCTCCATGCTGCACTTAGTTTTCCTGCGTGTTATTTCCTTAAGGCTTATCGCTCAGATGATGATAGGTGGTGTCATACAAATTGTGGAACCATACAGAAATTGCCAGGTGAAATTTATATCAAGTCCCAACTGGTTACCAATAGCTTTTCTCAGGCCCTCAAAAATTTCCACCCAGTGGCGGTGGTGAACTGTCTGTGGAATTTCACCATCTGCAGTTGTAATACCACTGGCTTGCTGATAAATCTGGGCTGCTGGTGTCACATTTGTAGTGAGAATGTACTTGAGAAGCAGAGATTTCATTTTGGCTTACTTAAGCCAAGGGCAGTACATCTGTCCATCTTCTTTAAATGAAAAAGGGTAAAGTGATGGAGGGGAGAGCATAACTGTCACCCTCTGAAAGTTATCTTCAACATATGAAGTAACAGAGTCTGTTACATAAGTGGATTGTGATTAAAGCTTATGACTGGGGTTTGGTAGTAGTAGGGTCCTTGAGTTTGTTAGTCTGCGTCCCCCACCCAGTACAGTGATTGAAACCTTTAGTTTCCTTGATGTGAAACAAAAAATCAAAATGTAGGTCAGTTGCTAGTAGATTTAACCAGAGAGCTCACATTATTTAAAAAAAAGTTTGCTTTTATTTACAAGAGGTTTTGTTGAGAAAACAATAGGTTTAGTATTGCGTACATGATTTTACCCATTCAGCGAGGAGTAATGAATGTTTATGAAGGAAAATGAGGAACTCTTCCTTGAAACAGCGATATTTAAAAGTTTAAATTGGACTGCTTACACTTAAGAGAGCTGCAAGCTCTGATATCAAAGGGGGGGATAATAACTACTTGATTTCTTAAAAGCCGACTTATCGATAGAAAGAAAGTTATTACCTTGTTGCAAGTTTAACAATACCAGGTTTGACTTACAAAGATATTCATGGAAGTGATTCATATTGGACACTAGATAACTACTTCACACAAATGAAAGACCTTTGGCCAACTGTCATGCCTAATTTAAGTTTTGTGTTTTAGAGGAGATTACATCTTGTTATGGGAAGGAAGCCATTGACAAATTGCTGGCTTAGAGATAGTATTTTGGACAGATGTGTGTTGTACCTGGTATTAATGATGTGGCAACTTTTAAAGACTGATATAGTCTGCATAAGTCACCTTGGGTAGGGCAAAAGATCTTTCACTGTGTATTTTTTATTTAGTTTTATTAAAAGTTTTTTTGTGTGTATATAATACTATTTTTTTTTTAATTACTTTTGGATCAAACAATTGCTTTTTGGTTCTTCCTTGTGTATTAGCCTGCCTATCACATTTATTAAGAGACTAGAACAGACAACATTCAATATATTGAAAACAACAAAAAGTATCAGAAACCAAAAGTATTAAATATCTAAAAAAAAGTTAATGAAAAAGGGTATGATGATGGTGGTGGATAAGGAGGATGTGTAAGGAAAGGAATACTTGGAGTGCTAACTACATTCAGATTTTTTTTAATCTCCTATGAACAGTTTGTATGGAGGCCTGGGGTGGAACCTGAGTTTGAGAGTTTTGAGCAATGCTCGAGGCTTGAGTTATTCTGATTCTGATGTGGATGATTCTCCCTTCTTCTTCTCCTCCTGAGGATTTTTCATTTCAGAGACTCTGCATTCCATGAGGATAGTATCTTCTTTTTCCTAGGGGGGGGACCCCGAAAAACTGTCTCTCAGCTAAAAGGTGTGAAGGCCCTCAGTTGTTAAAAATCCTGTCCCTCCTGATAAAGGTGTAAAGCAGAGTTGCAAGTTTAGTTCATGTGTCTGTGGGTAGTGGGTTCTTTGCAAATGTGGTTTTGATGCTGTGCAGCCTCCTCCAGGGTGGCTGCCACCACTGGTGTTCTTCTTCAGCACGCCCTGGTGAGAGAGATCAGAAACTTAGCTGCATGTGTTAACAAAATTTTTTGGATGCCTTTACAGTCTGATGTGTTGTTTGTTCAAATGGAGACAAAGGCTAGTCTACAAACTGTTATAGATTTTTTTGCAGTGCAGCCTAGAGTTTAGTAGAAATTGGCCTGCTAAGGGATGGACTTATCCTGCTTTTAATTACCCAAGACAAATGGGTTCTGGATATCATTCCCTTGCCTTTCAAAAGGCATGCCAGACATTCCTCCTCTACAAAGAACAGAGGCTTTTATCTATCCTCACTTATCTCTGGACATTCCAATTCCAAATCAAAATGTTACAACAGCTTTTACCTCTACTGGGCAAAGATCAAGATGACTGATGGTAAGATCTCAAGGAAGCTTTACCTTCATGTGCCTATAAGACTAAGTTGCAGACAGGCTAAAAAATTCAAATCTACTCCCTACTTGGACTGACTGCCTGATTCTGGCTCAAAAAAGGAAGACTTCTACAGCATTTGGAATATGTCATAGAACGAAATAAAGTCCAGTCTCCTCCTCAAGACATGTTTCTGGGTGTGTGGTTGAATACACAGCAGCAGAGAGCCCTTTTTAACCCCGACAAACAAAAAGAATCTTCCAGTTACTTCCATCAATTATCTCTTCAATGCCAAACTGTATAGGAAGAAGCAATGGTATCTCAAAAAAAATCTATGACACACAGCACACAGGATTTTTGGACACTGTCATTCAAATAATACCTTGCCATCTAGATGGAAAGCCAAACAAGAGTGGTGGCCTGCCAGACTACAGCATCTACATCAACATGAAAGAGAGATGTTAGCAGTCCAGTTTTAATGGCTTTCAAGGAGTTACTTTTCCCAGGGCAGGTGTTGATTCTAACAGACAACACAACTGTCATGTGGTACATCAACAGCTTGCAACAAACTCTTCAGGCAAGGTTTTCTGCCGAGCACAGAACTCCTTAGCAGATGTGTTAAGCAGACAAATCATGCATGTATTTCAAAATTGACAGTGTCATGGGGAACTCCAGACATAGATCTGTACATCACACAGCTTTGAAAGTGGATGCTCTTTCTTTCAGTTGGAAAAATATTGTCTCAGAGGACTGCTCAATGTCAAGCTCATCTTCAAACTCTTCATCTAACAGCCTGGCATATTCTGTTTTGAAAGACAGCAGGTCTCAAACTTCTCAACAAGTTTTTTTTTGTGTTTATGGGGAAGCCAGAAGTGTATGCAGAAAATGTAATTTGAGAGTGTGGCTCTTCAATTACTGAGTGAGTATTGGACAAAGGTTTGTCTTTCTTCCATTAAGATTCATGCTGCAGCAATTTCAGCTCACTCCTGCTTGGGATCAATTTTTGTGTTGAGAAAGAACTCTACTACCTTTTGAGCCTGCAGCACTACTGCTGACTGAAATACTTGTCATGGAAGACTTTTTAGAAAGTCTCAGCAGTTGTTTGTTTTCATGGCAAAGAGATTCCAGCTGGGATTAGGCCTCATTCCACTAGAAGTCTAGGGCTGGTTTTGCCACAGCTATTTTGCAAGGCATGTTATCAGCTCCTGCTTCCTTATGATTTGCCAGCCTCCCGCAATGTGAATGATGAACATAGTACAGTTTTGTACCTACCATAAATGTAGATGTTGATTATATTCTGGTACCTATGTTGTATATATTGTATATGTTTTGGTGTTTTGTGTTTTTTTTTTTTTGGCCTTTTTTAGGGTCTTCTGTCTTCTGGGTGCAAGAAAAGACTTGGATGACGACGCGGTCATGCGCATAGTACCCTACCCTGACGCATTGACCGCCAGTTCAATGCGCCAGGACCGACGCCAGCCATATACTTTGGGACTGCAGCAATGTGGATCCTCGAACATCTACATTTATGGTAGGTACAAAACTGTACTTTTTTTTGTGTCTGTTCTGTCCAGCCACATGAATGATGATTGTTATGAGGAATCGGTAAAACTATGTAACTCTTTTTTTCAAGCCATGTCATGTGACCATACCTTTACAGCAACCTACAGTTGTAAAATGAAATTTGTAAAATAAACAATAAGCCAGGCTTAAAATAATGTATTCTTTTAGTAATCATATTAAGGTGCTGCACGGTATGTTTTTAAGGATTTGCTATCTTCTCATATGGTTAAGCCACTTTGCTATGCTATGTAGGAAAATTACAATTTTAACCACACCCTGCCATGTGTTATTTATTAATTTTCCCACATACCTAAGAATTATTACCAGATCCAGTAAATGAACTGAGTGAATGTGCAGTCAGTTACTGATTAACAAAATGAAAGATGTACCATTCATCTAGAAGCTACCATTACTACTATGACCAGAACTGTCATATGAAGTGCCATTTAAATATAAACTTGCCACCAATATTGACACTTGGAAGTTCACAAGTTCATAGGTAGCTATTGGGCATGCTGTCGAGGAGACCATTAATAAGCCTAGCCTAAATTCCCAAATGCCTCGAAACAATGTCTGGTTTAATGACTTGCTCGTGGTCGCACAGCAGGCAAATGTAGGCTGTGGAGACCAAAGATTGTACCACAGGAAGTAGATCGTTAGCAGCTCATTGCTGTAATCCTGTGTGACATCTGCCAGACTTTTCTTCACCAACTGCCAGACTTTCTTCTTAAGTTCTAACTTTCAGCAGCACACTGTATTAATGAGATAAAATTGTTACTCATGAAGAATAGCATCATCAGAACATAATCACTTTAGGCTCCGTACGTCAGAGTACAGAAATGTAAGCATTTCATACTGGCATTACATATTTATTTATATAGCAAGCACAAACTGCACTTCATGTTTCATGATGTACAGACATGAAAGTAAACATGCTAAGGACATACAGGGAGCAGAAAAAATGCCACTTCTTCATTTTGAGTATTGGGAGTATCTTTTTTTTTCCTAACTGCTTCATTTTCTGTGCAAGCTATGGTGGGTAAATGCAGCATCACCCGCAGTTATCTTTCCCATACAGCTTCATCAGAATCTAGCTGTTTGTGAACAGATATACCCTTTTTGTGTCCAAAGAATTGGATGAGAAAGAGTATGCTCTGGAAAAAAAAATGTACATCTGTTATTCTTATTCTCCTTTTAATTTATCATTTGTATTCTTAAGTGTGTTTTTGTTTTCTCCCATTAAAAATACCTTTATTGAACCCAAAATCACATATACCTTAAGAAATAAAACAACATTTCAACATGATTCATTGATTCTGGCGGTTGACCCAATAGAAAGTATTTCTCATTGTTGATATTGACGTCTGTCCATATATGATAAGCTCAGCCTAGTACCAGAAATTACTCAGAGGAAAATAAACATTTTTTCCAATGTATTCCAGTCCTTTCTATTCCTTCACATTCAATGTTTCAGAGCCAAGTATAGGCATTGATGTATTTCTACCAATAGTTCAATCCAGATGCAAACACTTGCAACAATGACACAGTTGCATAAAAGAACAAAACAATCCTATGAACAAACAGTGAAACTAAATAACTTCATAAACAATATCAGTCAACTCCCAGTAAGTATATGACAGTAGTGGAAAAGCCAGTTTCTAACACTTATACAAATTAGCTTACTTTTCAGTGTAATTTATCCTTAACTGCCACCTATATAGGAATTGCTGTCAGTTCCCCCAGTTTCTCTTTCATCTACAAATAATTGCTCCAACGGTAATATCCTCTCTTTTATACTTGTACTTTCCCTAGATTTCCACTTTCTGGTTATATTTTTTATCCCCAAGTAAACAAATGATCCGTGCCAGTTCAAAGATCAGGTTGGTGTTAGCATCTTGATCCCAGTCAGTAGTGAGAGCAGATTTTCAGTTTATCTATCATGGCCATGGGTGACGTTTTCTATTAAAGAAGCCAAATCTTGCTTAAAGCTGGACAAGTGTTCACACCCCAAAAAATGTGTCTCCAGTCTGCCTGCAGCTGTGTCATACACCATTAACTACTCCTATCCACCTGTGTGTAAAGCCTGTCTAGTGTATGAGGGATGTAAAAAATATTTGTGCAGACATTTCCATGCGAAAGTGTGGAATTTCCTAGAATTTATGACCTTTACCAGCAAATTAAAGATTTCATTCTATTACAGCCATCATACTTGGGATACCTCTCTCAATGTAATCTGGATTTGCTGAATATTTTTTCTCCTCACCAACTAGAAGAATGTTGTATAATTCCAAGGTCAGGTGCCTTCCCACTCTAGTTTTATTGTATCTGTTACTAGAACTATCCGTTTTACCAAAAGAGGTCATATTTCTTTAGGCATCTGCCAACCATTCATATAGGCCATTGTGACCTTTAAGGCTTCAAAGTCTAACCTAAATCCCTCAGGTAGAAGAAATATCTCCTGTGCTTCTTTCCACTTAGGTGCTTTACTACCTAGAATGAGTTGGTGCCAATATTTAAGGTTGGTTTTATGTAAACTCCAACTGTATGCCAGAGTTTGAGGTCTCTAGTCCTTTTGTGGTGCCCCTGTGGGGAGAATTTCCTCTCTCCAGCCTCTGAAGTCCTTGGGTAAGAAGTGCTTGCTCAAAGAAAGAATTAGTGTAGACCAGCGGCCCCAACATAGGTGCTGATGCCACTCAGAACAATTCCAGCAGATCCTTCTCTTCAATCCCCACCCTGAGTACTTATTCCAGATCACCTGCTTCCACACTGCATGATATTCGACTGCCTCGCACCTGGCATAAGTGCCCAGGTGCATTACCATGAAGTACTTAGGAATATTGGGCACTCACAGACCCCCTTTAGGTGTTGGCGGAGGAGCAGCTTGTCCCAACTCGCTCCGGGTTTTTCTCCCAATCATATGAATTCTGTCATCCAACCAGCGACTTTTTTAGTTACAATCTCCAGAGGTGATGGAATCCAAAAAGCTTGACCCAAGTGTACATGTGGGGTAGTACTTGCTGTTGCAGCACTTGGACCCTTTGTTACAAGCCCAACTTCAAAAACTTCGAAATTTGTAGATTTTGGAATATTTTCCATAGTATTTGGTTGTATGATTTATGCTGGGAACTCTCATTGGTGAGTTTCAACCATATTCCTAGATATTGTATTTCTTGTCTACCCCAGACTCCCAAATTATAATTTGCAATCAGATGGGCTAAAATCAAACTTAAGATCTAAAGTTTTCTTCTTTAGCTTATTGAGTCTATATCCATAAAATTAGCTGAATCTGCTGAGAATATCGAAAAGCACATCTAAATCTCTCTCAGGCCGCATCATAGTTAAAATTATGTCATCAACAAAAAGGGCTGCCTTAAAGTGTAGAAGACCCCATTTGCATCCTTCAAATGCCTAATGACAATAGCCAGGGGTTCAAGACAAAAAAACAAAGTGAAGCAGGGTGAGAGGGCAGCCCTATCTTGTTTCCAGGGTGTTGTGTACCAGTTCAGAAAGAACTACTTATGTCCCTATATAGTTCTCTTCCAACAAATGGACCAGCTCCTGTGGAAGTCCCATTTTTAACAAGAGAATAAATAAGGAAGGCTGTTCAGCCCTGTTGAACGTTTTCTGTACATCTAGGGAGACCACTGGTAATACTCATCTGATAATATGGCTGTATACTGTGCATCTTGAATTGTCATTAAGACACTCAGGATGTTGTCTTCCTTCAATGAACCCACACTTGATTGACCAGCCGTCCAACCACCCCTGCCAAGCTGGCAGCCACGATCCTCATAAATACCTGATAATCATGGTTTAAGTCAGTGATTGGTCTGTAAGAGTCAGGGTACTAGGAATTCCTATCCTCTTTAAGAATAGTCGCAACTGTTTTCTCTCTTTCCATGATTGGGAAACCTTTTTTGTTTTCAGAATTCAGTTCATTAACTTTGTCCACGCATAAATTAAACATATCCCCTGCTCTTTTCTGCAGGTCTATAGTAAGTCCATCAGAGTTTTCTTGCTTGCCTACTTTCCTATTAGGCTCATAATCTCCTCATGGGAGATCTTAGATGCCAGTTTCCTTGCCTATTTTTCCTCCAGGCAAGATATTTGAAGTTTCTGGAAGAAGTTATCCATCTCTTTCCATTGTGCCTGGCCTAAATATTCAATAGTTTGTATTTTTTGTAGAAATAAAATTGCCTGAATTCTTACAGAATTTTGTGTTGAGCAATCAAAATATCCCCTGTTGCTGTAGATACGAGGCGGGGGATAGTTCAGATTACCTTTTGTTGTCTTAACCTTCCAGCCAATGCCTTCAGCATCTTGGGAGTATCCATTAAGAGACCCTGGGTGAAGTAATAACTTTTCATCTTCATCTTTCTGAAGCTTTCAAAGCAAAGCGTAAGGTCCCTCCCTTTAAGGTTCATTTAGGGTGTGAATCCGGAATTGAAGCTCTCTGATTCTAGCTAAAGTATGCCTTCTAGTTTGCCTTGACTGTCGAATGCAAGTCCCTTCCGTATTTTGAATTATCTGCCTCAAATTCACTTTTAACTGGTCCCAGGCCTCAATCCCACCATCCCCTATGTTGTCCCCTATGTTTGTTTTAGCCACCATGTATAGATGATAATATTTAAGCTATAGGTTGCAAAACGTAAGTGACTTAAACTGCTATAAGGGGTTCCTAAGTTAATATTGAAATATATAGGCATCGGCAGACATCCTTATGGGAATTCAGTTCATTAACTTTGTCCATGCATAAATTAAACTTATATATTTCAGTATAGGCATCGGCGGACATCCTTATGGGAATTGGACCAAAACTGGTCACTCTGTGATGTAATTCTTGATACAGGAAGACCTTATCTAATCTAGACCAAGATCTATATTTAGCACTGTAAAAGTTAAATTATTCCTCAATAGTGTCAACCAAATGTATATTAAACCCAAACTTCTTAAGAGGTTACCTTCCCCCTTCTTAACTCTTTTAAGCCCCAACTGCTTGTCTGCGGGTTTTCTATCCTGCAGCAAGAAGATAAGATTCCAAATACCCATTACCAGTAGAATACCTTCATGAAATCTAATGTTTTCTATGATTGCCTGTTGCACCCAGAACAGTTTAGACCCTAGGGGCATATATATCAAAGTGATTAACTGCTGCTCCTATAAATAGTGCCACCCCCATCATGCATATACACGCATGTACACGCAGGCACACATGCACACACACACCGTAGGCCAATAGGGTAGGGACAGGTATCAGGACTACGGTGTGTGTGTGCACACATGCACACACACACACTGTAGTCCTGATACCTGTCCCTAACCTATCTGCCTTCCCATGTTCTCCCTACCCCATAACAGTTGAAGTGCCATTATGGCATATATCTATTGGGCAATGGTGATCTAGTGTTTATCTGCCCACACTCCAGTCCCCATGGTAT
>NC_056730.1:1120727750-1120795250 GCF_019279795.1 Protopterus annectens | reverse complement strand
ACAAAGTAACCTTGTCAAGATGGCTATCAGATTCAATTTCCTTCATTTATAATTTAGAAAATGCTCCCTTGCAACAAAAAATAAAGGCCCACTCTACTAGAGTTGTTTCAACCTCATTAGCTTTTTCTGCAAGGTTACCATTAGATTCTATTTGTGCAGCAGCTACCTGATCAAGACCTTATACCTTTATCACTCATTACAAAGTAGACAAGGCCTCCAGGGACAGTACCTCCTTTGGTTCCACAATTCTGAGGAATAGTCTCCTGTGAGCAACCCGAGAAAGATGGTGCTTGGGACACTACCCATCAGTAAGAATGAACGGTGAGATAGAACAACTTCACATAAAGAAGTTATCTACTCACCATAACGTTCCATGTGAGTTGTTCATCTCACCTTCATTCTTACGTCCCACCTTTCAGCTCCCATCCAGGCTACTTGAGGTCCGTCTCATTTCTTATAGGGTGCTTTGTCTCTTATTCAACTCTCTGAGTAGCATATTTATACTACTGAGTAGTCAGGCAGCAAACAAGATCTAAGGGAAGATCAGGGTGCATCGTGGGATAGGGAGTTGGCCTCAAGCTGGTTGAAGACCTTGAGCTTTTGCAGTTGGCTGAGTCATAGCCGAGGATCTCTTCCTTACAATGACAGTAGTCAGTGTTTACATCACTACTATAGTATATTATAATGTGCATAATAATAATATATTATAATGTGCAGAACCTAGAGTTATATTGTATCTTAAGCTTCACAAACACCTGTTCATATTTTGGAAACTGTGCCGCCTAGATGTACTTTATCATAACACTTTATTTAGCAAATGTGAGTTTTCACATGACAACAAGAAATTACTTTCTGCATGCTTGTTTATTGAAATATTTAACAGAAATATGAATTTCTGTGCTATCTTGTATAATATACGGAATAAATATCAGTGAATATGTCTTAAGTTATATAAGTGACAGTACAAATATCAGTGACAGTTTTGTTATGTATCATCTAAGGTTTCAGCTGATACCATGCTGTTGTTTGTAGGTCACTTGGCTTTGAATGCATTAAGGTAATGTGGAAATATTGCATTCCTTCACAATTTCAAGCAAACAATTAGTAATATCTCCAGTACCGTCTATTATATGACATCTTACACCAAAAATATAAATTAAAATGTGAAAATATGAATAATAAGTAACAAACAGTGATTATTATCTCCACTGTGTACCTTTCTACATTAACAGTCTTGGTGTTATCTTATTTCTTACAATTTGCAGTTTCTGTGATTCTTATTAATTTATGTGCCGCGAAGTTAATGAGTCCAGCTCCCAGAAATGTCAGGACACTGTAAGGTGTTATGAGAGTTAAATGGAGTCTGAAAAAAGACTGCACAGACCTGAATGAGTAAAACACTTGTGGTCTGTGTTACATACTTACTTGCTGGAGGACGTTTATAGCGGTAGTCTAAGTATAAGGTGTTAGCCAAGAGCTGGAAGGTTAAACAGAGAGGAAGGACTTGTGAGCAGCAGCATCTTGGTTTGTTGTAGGGAAAAAGTGTGGGATTCTTTTTTGCTGCACAGGGCTCTTGCTCCAAGTACAAAAACTGGTGGCTGAGCATGCTGACACCCAACATGGAGAAGGCAGATCCAGCACATACTTGTATCTGTACAGCAGATTTTGCCTGCAGTGCATGCCTATGCCTGTGTGCAGTTTAGTTTTGGGAAGCTGAACAGTGTAAAACAAAATACCTGCTTATAATATGTGACCATCTAGACACTGAGCCTCACTCCCATAATAAGGTAAGTGGAACAGGGTAAGCAGAATGTTCAGTAGCTGGCCTGAAGTGGTAGATAATAAAGAATAAACGTGACAAAAAATTTTAAAAGAAAGTCCACGTTTATCTTTTCATTTCTTTCTTCGTAGCCTTCTCTCAGTTTTTGACCTTTTGCATGTATTCTTGAGCTACCATGGGAGCTGAGAGTCTGTTAAATGCATCTGGTACCTCTCTGTGTAAAATGTTTCCTTATATAATACAGGAATGTACAGCGTCCATAATCTTGTCACAAATTCTTGATCCTCAGTATCTGTTTTCTGTCTCCTGCAATTTTCCACCTGTGTGTCCAGAATATGCATAGCCGTTTATGTTATTCTCTGCTGGGCCTTCTAAGTCTCTGTACTTATTTTTTATGAATTAGATCTTTAAATTAGCCCATGCATCACTGATTGACTTTTTCCCACCCACTCTTTGCTTCTGGAATAAGTTTGTCTCTACCATACTTCCATTAACAGATAGAGAAGCATTAATGAACATTTTTGTTTGCTGGGTGTGCCACTATTTATGCACCTTGACATTCTGCTGGCTTTCTCTACATCCTTGGCATATTTGTTGGGTTAGCTGGAATAAAGGCCTCTGCAGTCATTTTCTATGCTGTACAACCATGAATAGGTAATTATCAGTATACATCCCCTTCTATAAAATTTTACATCTCATGTGCACTGTTACTGTGTTCTCTGTCATTGAACTTTGGTTGCTGTACGCCTGTTAATATCCCAAATTTGTCCATGTTGTAATTCATTCATTGTCATCCTGCCCAGATGTGAATAAACAGCCATTCAAAGAGAGGCAGCTCTGCTCTGACCTCTGTGCAGTATTTCCAACAAAATGTCTCAGTCAGCAGTAGTTTCTGTTGTTACCTCACTTGTCGTGCCACTCTTTCTGTGATTGGCATGGCTGTTTGCAGCCATCTGTTTCTCATCATGCAACAGTTTCTAACAAAGTTTATCACATTCTCTTCCACAATGTTGGGCCCTGTGCATGTTTAGAAGTTATTTCTAAGAAGTGATACTCTGTTGATATCTGGCTGTTGTCTAGTAGTTTGACAGTCACTTAGATTAGTAAGAATGGTCAGTTTGCTTAGTGACGTTATTGTCCCCATCACTGGCATTTCCGGTCACTGCATTCATTGCTAATGAAGTTATAGCTAAGCATGCTTACCAACTCGGCACATTAGCTGTATGTTCCATGACCGCTGCTACTTTTTGACTTGCAGACATCAATCAAATTATTACTTATAAAGTATGTTTAGGTACTTTCCAGAAGGTGGGCCATCATGAGGCCTTTTATTCAACAGAACATCAGTGTAAAATGGCCAGCTCTGAGCAGATGTTTTGCCTAGGCATTAGACTTTTAGTAGAAAAGGTCACCTACTGATAGGATTGTAGAGTATGTGTGGTGTTGGTGACAAAAGACAGGCATTTTGCATTCATCATCTGTATCAGTGTAATAAAAGAAATCTTGGCTGTGGCATCATACAAAGGGTATGTCACATGGATCTTTTCTTATGTCTTAGAATTGCTAAAGCTGAGGTAAAAAAAAATGTTGTTTACCCTAATCATCTCTATCTAATTCTGTAGTAAAGTTGTGAAGGAAGTAATTTTTTTAGGTCTGTTTTCTATCATTCTTCAATGATTTTGTGCTTTTAGCACAAAAATCTAGGTTTCCTTCTTCAGCAAAGGAATCTTTGAATTTAGTCTCTGGGACAAAAAAAGGCACTGCTTCCTACACCATGAAGTTAATTTGCCAGTTATCTGTCATGCAGTCAGGGCAAAGGACACTGTGACTAAGCTGCATTGCTTGATTTCCAAAACAACACTAAGAAGGAACAGAATTTGAAGTATTTATAACAGAATTATGATTTCAAAAAGTAAATACTGTTGCCCTTTGGGTAGTAAATCAGTACAAACTCCAAATTCTGTAACCCAGATGGCGTACAAAACTGCACTGCATTAACAACCTGCTTGTCACTGTTTGGAGTTTGCAGAATAGATTGCTTTTGCTTCTGTCTAGGTAGGCATAACTCTGAGTACACAGTTTTACCATAAAGGATTCTTTAGCACCCAAACTGTTTACCAGGGTGTTCTTTGTATCTTTGAATCAGTAGGCTCTCCATGTATTTGACTGGCTTATGGTGGCCTCATTGAGTTCCTGTTACCATCCCTGGAGAGGTAGCTCCTTTGGTTGCTCTATCTAGCGGCAACCATAAGTTGGATGAAGTCCTTTACAATCTGTTGTTAAATGGTTGATTTTATAAGCAGTGTGTGCTATATGCTCTTCCGTGCTGGTCATTACTGCTCAGGGAGTGAACCTAGGAAGTCATGGCTTTGACAGCCTGGGTAAGGTTTTAGGATAAGGTCTGAGCTTGGACTCTAATATAACTGCTTGATGACTGCCATAGTATTCATGTTATAATTTGCACTCTTGAAGATGCAGGTGTTTCTGTGGATTGTGGGGTGTCAGTGGTTGTAGAACCAACTACACTCAGGAGTGGTGGGCGGACCCCTTTTCATGTTATCAAATCTATCAGATTCTGTTGATGGATGCTTCACTAACTATGTGAGGAACTCCTTTCATTTCTGTTATGTGTTAAGGAATGTAGTCTCCCCAGAGGGTGCTTCACATCACCCAGCTAAAGCTACAAGCAGTATCCTAACCCTCAAAGAATTGGAAGCTAGCTGTTTGTTGTGTCTTTCACAATTCACTCCAACAAACAATATGTTATGTGTTATTTAAATAATGGAGCACACGGATTTGCACTTTATCAAGATAGGTAGTACATGTCTAATATGGAATCATAGGAGCACCATACTCTCTCTCAGTGGTACACATCTTGGTAGAAATGACTGTATTGAACTGTCTGGGATAACCTCCAGTCTCCTCTTTGTGTTGTAAATCCTGAAACTGTGTCTTGACTCAATCTTCTGGAACTAAGGTGTTACATAAATTGATCTGTATGCTGCCCAGAATAACTTGGTTCAACTTGTATTCTGCTTAGTACAACAGAACAGAGAAAGATTCACAGTAAATACATTCTCCATCTTGTGTCAGGGGAGATTCCTGAACACATTCTTTCTTTTTCGTATGATCCCATGCTTAGTTGAAAAGTTCAGAGAAGAAAGATGAATAGAAATTCTTATTACCCCATAATGGCCAGTAATGTTGTAGATTCTAGGTCTCATATGCCCAGCATTTCTTCAAGAAATTGGTTATTACATAAAATCCTCCTGGTGCTAGCTAGGGACCCCATGGTTGGGACATCAAAATGCCTCACTTCAGTGCCTAGATCCTGCTTATCGTCTTATTCCATCAGATCTAGCTGACTTTTCTGAAATGACTGATGCTCCTAAAAAAACATTTTGCTGCCTGGTGAAAGTAGTTATCCATTTGAGTAAGATGGTACTTTGTACCACCCCTTTGTCAGTCCACAGGACATTTTTTTGTTTCCAAACATCTTTATTAAATTTACATATATGACAAAGGAAGTCTTACATTTATATAAATGAAAAACATACAAAATAATATCACTTTAGTTGCAAACAGTTTACATCACAGACACCATTGACACAACTGTAGTTGTAAACATTACACGTCACTTATAAACCATCCAGTCATTGTCAGTTAAGCATTATATAGCTCATTGAAATCCTGCCTGTTAAACCTCATTTCTGCTTTGCATGTATTGATCCCACAATTCCCATTTTTTCCTATGTAGTTTGCTCCTTCCCTTTTCTAAAGATCCTGATGTCAGTTGTTTTATCTCTGTTACTATATTCATTACTTCTAGTAAAATTAGGCTAGACTTTGGTTTCCATTTTCTAGTAATTGCTTTTTGGCAGCCACCATAATTGGCCTCAGCAAGGCTTTATTATGTCTAGGCAATTCCGATTCTGTAGCATAACTCAAAAAAATCATCGCCCCAGTCAGTCCAATCCGTTCACACAGTATTTCCGTTAGAGCGGTCCACAGGGAATCACAAAAGTCTGCCAGCTCATCACACTCCCAAAAAATATGTTCCCAGCTAACTCTTTCATGCCTATAACACCTCCAGCATTTGCTATCCATCTGTTGAAAAATTCTTTGGAGTCTTCTTGGGGTATAAAAATACCTGTGTAAACACTTCCAGACAAAGATCCTAAATCTTGTAGACTTTGTTGCATATTTGGGAGATATACATATATCCCCCCATTGTCTCTTTGTGAATTGCTTATCCAGTCTCTCTTCCCAATCCTTTCTAAGTTCCTCTGAGTCTTATAATTGTCATGTAATATTTTATATGCTTTACTTATTATTCCTTTTTTAACTTCAACTTCTGTTCTAGATTCTATTAAAAACTCTACCAGTGCTGGTCTTTCATTTAGGAGCCCGCTATTTCTTTCTCTTTGCCTGCACTCTGATATCAATCCTTGATTGGGAAGGCAATCTCTATAACCTGCAGTCCAAATAAATTCTTGGCCTCTTCCCATTTTATTACCTTTCCTTTTCTAGTTATTTGCTCCCAATACCTTGGTTCCTTTGCCAGTTTTCTCCAATAAATTCCAGCTCCCTCTTGCCTATTATCTGTATCCCTAATCACAGTAATCTCTATCGGCAGAATCTCTTTTCTCCATTCTCATGCTGGTTTTGATTCTTAGAATACTCCCTTCTATTTTATGAATATAGTACTCTGTATGAGTTTGATTGTTTTTAAGAGTCTGCATCCAAAATCCCAGTCTCACCTTATTTCTTGAGCTCCCTCCCTGTGTCAGCATCATTCCTTTCCACTTTGAATTATAGTTTTCCACTTGTGCTATGTATAAGAGCCTTAACTGTGTTGCTGTAAATGGCCCTTCAAATTAGGTAATCCTAGTCCACCTTGTTCTGTTGGTAGAATCAATTTATCCCACTTGACCCTTACTGTCTTCCCTTCCCAGATAAAATCCTTCAACACTTTTTTAATTTCTATCCACAACTTCTCCTCTGGTTGATAAAAGTATGCCTGACCTATGTATAAGACTAAAGGGACTAAAACATTTTAATGGCTTGAGTCCACAGGGCATTTTGACCTATCCCAGGCACTTGCATGACTTGGAACTCTGGTATTCCATGGTCAAAGTGTATATGCCAGTATGTTCTCTGTATTTTACCTTATAGGTGGTAGGGTTGTGGCCCATCTGGTAAATCATTTCCTTAAAGCAGTGTAGCACCTTTGCATGCTTTTGGAAAAAAAAACTTCTCTCTCCTCTTTGGAATCCAAACTTTATAGCTAGAAAAAATGTGACCAGTAAAAACCATTCAAAAACACAAATTTAATAGGGTTTTGCATAAGCACTTTCATTCTGTACAAGTAACTTCATCAGACAAAGACCCTTGAATTCAGGAACCACTTAAATAAACAAAATACAGTCACATGCTCAACGAGTATGATATAAAATCAGTGTTTTAACTCCTTCCTTTTCAGAACAACTTTAAAGTTTTCTTTGTCAGTGAGGCCAGGAAAGCTACAAACATCCAACCTTAATTGCTAGCTGTTTTCCTTCCATGTCAAGTTTTCGTTTGCCTCAAATCTATATTGATTTTTTAACTTGATATATAACACAAAATATGAATCTTCCATCAGTAAAATTACTAAAATAATGTTTTGCCAACGTGTTGCCTATGTCCAGCTTCTCAACAGCATGCAGATATTCATAAATCCTATTATTAATTTCCCTTCTAGTTGTCCCTATATAAAAAGCCAGTACAAAAAGCAGCGTAAACAACAAATTTGGATTTGCAAGTAACTCTGCCTTGTAACTTGATCTCATATTCCCTACTTTTCACTATACAGTTGATGCTGTCCATAACATATTGACAGTAATTCCATGGATGACATTTGTGCATTCCAATAGGGAGGTTGCCAGTCAATTTGAATGTGCCATTTAACCTTAGTCTTAATTTTTATGTTTTGCAGCAGCCAACAAAAGACTGACTGCCATTTCCTCTCTGCATCATTTAATTTATAAAGAATTCTGATTTGTATATCTGTCTCAGACTTTTACATCTCTCCCTTTGGCTTCTAAGCTTAACCACAACAAGATTGAATTGCCTTTTAGCCACTGTTCTGAAGGTATATATATATATATATATATATATATATATATATATATATATATATATATATGTATCCTCTACTATAACTTTTTAATTTAGATATGAGGTGAGATCCAGAGTTTATTCTTGCTTTATTCTGTCTTGGTTCCAAACTACAGTAGGTCTAGGACAGAGTTACTTCATCACTAAAATTCCTTCATGTGGTAATTCTAAATGCCTGATTGAATATGTAAGAAAATTACTAACTTCATAAGGCTGGTTATGAGGTTTTATAAATGCTTTTCCCTTCCATTTTACTGTGAAGGACCTTGTTCTCATTGAGACTTCACTCTAATGTGCCTCATTTTCAACTACCTTTTTGTGTGAGCAGACTTTGTATCTTTGAAGAACATTTTTTTGTAGTAGTAGTTTTGATCCTTTCAGTTGACAGAAAAGTCTCAGAATCAACTTAAATTTCACTCAGAAATTAATTTATATTTGCACTACTCTCTTTCACCCAAACAGTAGCTGAAGCCTGTGACAGTAACTTGCTCATCTCCTGTTTATTCCTCGATCTCTTTAAGGCCTTTGATACTGTCTCCCATTCCAAACTTCTAACTAAACTCTCTGATCTGCATCACTCTACCTCATCTGTTAACTGGTTTTCTAGCTATGTTTCCGGCAGGCAGCAGTCCATTCGCTGGAAAACTGTCCTGTCCCCTTTCCTCCCAGTAAACACTGGCATCCCTCAAGGATCTATCCTTCACCCCCTCCTGTTCAGTATTTTCACTAACAAACTTCACTTCTGCTACTAACCTCTCAACACTTCTACAATATGCTGACGATTCCACTCTCATCACCTCTGCCCACAGCATTCCTGAACTTCTAGCTCTCACTCAACACACCTTCTCCTCTATCGAAACCTGGATTTCTGATAATCAACTCATACTAAATCCAAAAAAAAAAACTAAACTCCTTCTTTTCCTTCCTTCCTAAAACACTTGCTCTGCACAAACCCTCCTTCTCTGTGCCTCCCTCAACAACACCACTATCAAACCTGAACCCCATACCAAACTACTTGCAGTAATCAGTGATGATGAACTAAAATTCAATATACATATCCAACAACGTATTAAAAAAAAAAAAAAACACCAAAAACTTGGTCTTCTCTATCACAGCCAAAAATTTCTTACACCCTCCTCCAAACCCTCCCTAGCTCAGTCACTCCTTTTACCCTGTCTTCTTTACGCTGCCCCCATCCTTACTAATGTTCAAACATCTCTCCTCTCCAAACTAGAGCAAACATATAACAAAATAGCCAGATTTGTGTCCAATCTTTCATACAAATTCCATCACTGCCTTGCCCTTAAGACACTCCAGTGGCCTGAATTCCCTAAACAACTACTTATTTCTCAACTACATATTGCACACTCTATCCTGAGTGATCCCTCTTTCTGCCCCTTCATCTCTAATCTATTGTCCTACTATAACCCCCAACGCCACCTCTCTACTACCAGCAAACACCACCTTGACATATACAAACCCAATAAAAACATTGGAAAGTCCTTTTATAAATACTCCATAGGCCATGCTTGGAACTTACTCCCTCTCAGCATAAGAAGCACTCCTCAAAAATACCTGTTAAAACAAGAACTTAAAGTTTATCTACAAAAGACATGGTCCTGCCCTTGTCAACCCCCACTTGACTTTTTCTCCCTTCTTATATACATAATTTCTTTTTCCTCATATACCCTGCACCTTCTGTTACTTTTCTCTCTTTTTTTGTATTTTTAAATGTGCAAAACAAAAATAATAACAATAATAGTTTCTTGTATTACTATTGATTCTTTGTACATTGGAATGACCTCATGTATGGTATTACACTGACTTTTATAGTCTTTTTTTAATATGTAATATTTATAGATTTGTTACCTGTTAATAGACTTATGTTATGCCATGCTATTACTTGCTAGTAGACTTATGTTATCAGTTGATTATATCTTTGTAACTTTTGTACTAATTGTTAATTTTCTGGAGCTTTTCTCTCGGATTTCCACTGAAAATGAGCCCCTGGGTCAGCTGGAGTAACCCGGTTAACAAACGTCAATAAATAATTAAATAAATACATTTCTTTCAGTTACCCATAGTGATCCAGTAAAGGAGTTTAATTTTTGCATACACTAGATGCTCACTGATGGATATACTTTTTAACTGAACAAAATAAGAAACTTCTGGAAGAGTCTGCTGTCATTTTACTAATTCACACAGGCAGGGATAGAAAGCAACTTTCTAGGGTTACTGTAAGTAGAGAAGTGGATAGACTAGTTTGACCAAACAGCCATTATCTACCATCAGAATTTGTGTTTCTGTGTCATGATGCATTGTGTGGTCATCCACTTGTGTCCTGTACTCTCAATCATTAGTGATCTTTTCAGGGAGACCAGGGGTCATTCCACTCTGCCTCTGTTTACAGCAGTCAGCTTCTTTCACCAAATTTTATTGGGCAACATTGTATAACTGCCTTGTAGTCAGTATCTGTATCCAACATAGCTTGTAAGGCAAGAGCATTTTAAGGTACTTTTTTTTTAAAGGGTGGCCTTATTTGGATTATGCTTGTATATCATCTGGTTCTCCTCCCTTCCCCTCCTGTCTTATGTATCTTATTCACTTGGATTGTTTTCTGTTAGTATCATATACTATATACTGCAGAAGCATCTTAAAGTATCAGTTGTTTACGCTGTTAACTTAATATTAACTGTTTGAGGTTTGCTAAATTCTCCTTGAGGAACTGTGTCTTTAGTTTTATTGCTGGAAAAGACACCTCCTTATTTTAGATTTTTCAGGGAGGTAATTCTAGTTTACAGTAGATTTAAGGTTATGCACTTATTTCCAGCTATGTGGTATGCTGCCGAAAAGGAAATTATGTACTAACGGCAAATATGTTGGTAGAAGGTTCCTACTGGGGAATACAAGCAGTGCGAAAAACAACATTGAATGTATAGAGATGGTATAGAATGAAAGAGAGGCTTGATGTAGTAATAATTACTGAGACTTTAGATAACAGCAATGAGAAGGATATATGGTAAGCTGTTAACATTTTACAAGAAAGGATTGAAGGGGAGGTGGTGTGGCAATATGTTTAATCATTGGTGTTAAAATCAGAGCAGAGGATTAGAATTAGGGGATGAATGGACACAAAGCTAAGATATTTGTCACAATGTGAGGTATTGCCAGCTATGCCAGGAGGAGTAGGACAGTGGATGTGTAATATATGCCAGCCCAGCACAGCTAGCTGGAATTTTGTAAAGAATTATACGTAATTCCTATATCAAACTGATTTGTAAAGCTGCTTGTGTAAAAAATATACCAACAATGTGCCCTGCTGGACAGAAAAAGAAATATACATGCATTATTGTAACTGTTTAAATGTATATGTTTTAACAGAGGATACAGGAAGAGAAAAGGTTAATCTCAAACTTTGAAAATGTTCTGAAATTAAATTACTGGCCCTAGGCCATAAAGATGTTATATTACGGTTCTCAATGCAGCCAGAGACAAAAAGTCTGTACTAGGAAGCTTTCTGCATTATCATTGGGGTGAACTAATTGCTACTTTGGAAGGATGGAGATTTGAAATTCTTTTATGGCTTCCAGGAGCTGCAGCAGATCTTAGCAAGCCTCTGTATGTGTGTATTATTGACACATAGGTGGTAAATCCTGATAGTTTTTATCACTGGGGCATTGCATGGGAACCAGAAGTCAGATGTATGTGATGTCATTCTGTAATCCATCATTAAAAATAATGTCTAATGCTAGGTGAGACTGAAGTCTCAGGGCACTCCGTTTTTGTAACCTGACAAAGAAGGATCTCTCATCTCCTTCATCTTGCCTTGTTGTAGCAAGTAATCGGGTAATAATAATTCTTTAGATTAGTCAGGAAAATATAGTAAGATTAATTAGCTATTGTTTTTCTGTAACTGGGTGAACTAGTCCACCTGTGTTATTTTTAATATTTCCTGTGATTGAAACTCTGGTGTTTATTGTAAATAGATATTTAGTATTTTCATGTTCTTTTATTATTAAATATATTTAAACTTTTCATTGTGGCTGGTCCTTTAGAGAATATTTTAACCCTTGAGAGTACTTATATCTCTTGGTGACCCTGTATAATCCGGTACCCTTGTAAGAGCCTTAGAGTAGCTGTCTGTGGGCTGTCTGGTGGCAGTGTAACTACCTTAAAGTCTGGACAGAATGGAGCATAGCTATTAAATCTATGCCAGCCTTTCCCAGGTTCATAGGTTTATAAGTTGGTACTAGGCTATCGGCCCTAGGGCCTATACAAGCCTAGCCATAACAATTCCCTGGCTATTTCTTCCCACACTATTTACTTCACTGGACCCCTGTCTAGCAGGGTGACTGACGTGATCCCCGGGGTGAATTTCCTTTCTCCCATCCAATCATCAAGGTTCCTTTTGAAGAGGGCCAAAGAGGTGCTCTGCTTCACATGTATGGGCAGTCTATTCCAGTATGGGCAGTCTGGGGAGTCTCTGGATCAAGAACCTATCCCTCCAGCATGTTTTGCTTATTGTGATAACAAGATTTAGATCCCTGGAGCGTGTGACTCTGAGAGATTGGGATTTATTTGTGTAGCATATCCAACAGCTCTGGGCTTGACATAGCCTTGTAATTCAAGCAGAGATCACCTCGGAGTAGACGATATGCGATAGATTATAGCTGGAGTTTTTTTAAGGTGGTCAGCATAGGGCATCTGCTTTAGGCCTGTGATTCTTTTAGTGAGGTATTTCTGTGGCCTTTCCAGGTGTGTGTGTGTGTGTGTGTGTGTGTGTGTGTGTGTGTGTGTGTGTGTGTGTGTGAAAATCAAATTTCAAAGTGTGTGTGTGTGTGTGTGTGTGTGTGTCAGCTACTGGGAGCAGGGGCATGAAGCACTGGTTTCACAGAGAGAGTGGTGGAGAGCTTGGCTTGGACACTTAGCTGAGGTCTCAACTCTATAGCTGTGCCAGTGGGGAGTTTCATTGGGGACCTGGAGGGAGACAGACAAAGAGAAACCCAGACCGCTGACTGAGTGTGTTCCCTGTGTGCTCTTAAGGGAAATTGTACTTGATGCAGAGTGCTGCATCTGGAAATATTGGGTGTATCCATTTTTTTCCAAGTGAATGTCCCTCCCAGTGCCAGTGGTGAGGATTCAGGTTCCTTGATTACTGGCCAAGAGTGGGGATGTCACAGTACTAAATATGAAACTCTGGCTAGTAGCATGGTGAATGGTGATTTGCAATAGTTTATATATCTCCTGATGGTAGTGAAAAAGAAGATTATGAAATTGTAATGTGTTTAATAAAAAATAAAAGTAACTAGTTGTAGTTGCCAGTTTCAGTGTGTATGATCTGGAATGGGAGAAATGTTTGATAAAGAACAAAAATGAAGAGACGTTGTAGTGATGATGTAGAAAGCGGCATGAGGTTAGAGAAGCAATACGGAGAAATAAAGATCATAGTTTAATAGTGCTGTTAAGAAAGCTGTTACGGGGTTTGTACAGTGGCATGATTTACCTGTTTTTGGAAGAGCTGTAATTTTAAGCAAAGTGTTTATGGCTGTGATTTAAGGGAACAGATTTCTATTGTTCTGAGACCTGTCAAACATGAACTAAGAATTCCTACACTCATTATAGGTTCACTGTCAGGACGCAGCTTGGAAGTAGATGACATGATGGTAAGGAGGGTGCTGGACATCCTATCTATCCAGGAAACAACATGGAAGGGCAGTACAGCAAAGCCACTTAACTTGAGCTCTAGAGTCTACTACTTAGGGGGAGGACAGGCTAGAAATGGTGTGGGAATTGTGATGAGGGAGAACCTTTAGAAGACAGTGAGGGATGTCATCAGAATTAGTGACAGACTCATGGCAATCCGACTCGAGCCTAATGATAGGGCAGTGTTCATAATGTCATCCTGTTACCCCACATCAGGTTTGTAGTAAAGAGAAAGAGAGTGCATTCAGGCAGCAATTGCAGGGCTGACTAGATAAAACAGGACAGCATGAGTTGGTGTTGATAATAGAGGGCCTAAATGCACATATCAGAGCAGACAAAACAAGATATGAGGACTGTGTGGGTCCATGTGTGTGGGGCAACAGGAATAAAGAAAGTGCAATTCTAGACTTCTTCCCGGCAAATAACTTGATGGTGGCCATCAAGTGGTTCAGCAAGAGAGACAGTCAAAAGTTCACATCCAAGAGTGGCCAACATGCAGCTCAGGTAGACTTCCTCCTAGTTTGGAAAGGACATTGGGATAGAATCAGTGATTGCAAATCATCACCAGTGAAACAAACAATCTGCAACATAAACCACTGGTTGTCACAGTCAGCTGTAAGCAATGGTCAGAAAAGGCCCCCAAGGTCAACAGAGTCTAGGCTGAAGATGTGGAAGTTGACTGGAGAGAAATCACAAGTGTTCAAGGAAATACTTAGGATTCTAGCACCTCAGAAAGATGAGAAAATAGGTGAAATTGAAGAAGAATGGCAGCACCACAAAATGACATAGGACTATAGAATAGACTATAGAACAGATATGTGGGTATCGAAATTAAGAAAAGCTGATGGTGGCATGTAGAAGTCCAGGAAGTCATCAAAGAATGGGAGTGCAGGAAAAAGAGGGCGATAGGAAAGACAGACCAGGCAAAGAATGAATACAGGTTGGTTAACAAAGAGGTTAAGAAAGCAATTGCAGTAACAAAGAACAAGACATCAGAGACAGTATACCATTTTCTGGAAAATTACTTAGTAGATAGCACAAAGAAACTCTATCAGGTGACAAGGCAGAGACAGAAAGATAAAGAAGAGAGTCATTATACACCCTTCATAAGGGATGCCAGCAACAGCCTGCTCACCAGTCCACAGGACATCAAAGGCAGATGGAAGGAATAGAAAACCCCACAGAAGCCGTGCTGCCCCAGACACAGTCTGTGATGAGAGAAGAGGAGGAGCCCATTCTAGAAGAAGTAAGAAAAGTTAGGAAAATCATCATCATCAACCCTCTTTTTCCCATTTTTCTACATGGGGTCGGGGTATCGTGTTAACTGTCACCATCTCTCTCGATTCAGTGCCACACTCCTGCCTTCTTCAACACTCATGCCTGACTGTTGCAGATCTTCTTTCACACAATCCATCCACCTCTTTGCTGGATGACCTCCCTTCCTCTTACCTTCTTCCTGCGTGTCCCAAATCTTCCTCACCAGATTGTCTTCTGCTTTTCTGCACGTGTCCAAACCACCATAATCTGTTCTTTTTGATCTTTTCTGCAACTGGAGCTACTTTGCCTTCTGCTCTTATATCCTCATTTCTTCGTCTGTCCCAGTGTGCAGTCTACCACCCTTTTCTTAGGAAAATGATGATAGGGAAAGCCCAAGGCTCTGATGAGGTCATGGCAGATTATGATCAAGATGCTGGGTGAGTTGGGGGAGAAATGGCTCCAGAGGGTACTTATAGCAGTATGGAGAGATAGATGCATCCCACATGACTAGAAAACAGAGTGTACAAGAACAAAGGGTCCATTTACAACTGTGGACAGGGTAGATGTATCAAACTCCTGTCATACTGCATGAAAGTTCTGTAGAAGGTATAATTGATAAAACAAATATGCAGGGTAGTAGAAAGTAAGATGGGAGATGAGCAGTGTGGAGTCAGATCAGGATGCAGCACAAATGACTCAGCTCTTTACAGTGTGACACAGTTGAAAAGAAGCTAGAGATGAGGAAAGTGTTAAATGGACATTCCTAGACTTGGAGAAGGTGTATGAAAATGTTTTAAGAAAGCTGATTTGGGCAGTCCTGCTATGGTTTAAAGTACCAGAAACATTTGGTAGAATTAGTGCAGGACTGCCCAAATGAGCTTTCTTGGAACCTTTTCATATGTTTTCTTCAAGGTCCCAGTAACACAAGTACAAACAGTGTTAGGACTCACAGAGGGGTTCTCAGTGGAAGTGTGTGTGCATCACGGTTCAGATTTGTGCCCACTGCTGTTTATACTGGTGATGCATTACATTAGTAAACAGGTTAGAGAGACAGATCAACAAAGCTGCTGTATTCAGATGATGTATCATTGCATGTTGGCACTGAGCAAAAACTTCTGCAAGTGTTAGGGAATGGAATGCAAAACTGAAGGAACACTGAATGAAATTGAGTACAGATAAGAGTTGTAATGGCAGCAGATGAAGTTCAGAAGAAGCTGAGAATTGAGATAGAACGAAAAGTAGTGTAACAGGTTAACAGCTTCAAGTATCTGGGAGGGGTGGTTGAGGGGAAGTGTTAATGCAGAGGTCAAAGCTAGTATCAGAGGGGCTGCAGCCAACTAGCATAGAGTGTCAGGTGTAGTGTATGACAGAAGAATGCCAAAGAAGCTGAATAGTAAGGTGTACAAAACACTGGTGCAACCGGTACTACTGTATGATACAAAAACCTTGGCAGTAAAGGCATAGCAGATGAGGAAGCTAGAGGTGATGGAAATTAAGTGCCTGAGATGGGGGTGGTAGGATGCACACTGTGGGGCAGATGAAGAAGTGATGATATCAGAGCAGAGCAGCAGCTCAAGTTGCAGAGAAGGTCAGAGAGGATAAATTACAGATTATGGTTGTTCAGCCACATCTGCAGAAAACAAATGGGGAATTGCAGGATGGATAGTCTGATAACAGTAATTAAGATGGTTGTTGAGAAAATAATAAAAACAAACCTGAAAGCTTTTTGGAGAGTATTACTTAAATCCCAGTCAGCATGGGTGCTCTAAACATTGTTAGTCTTTATACTTGAGGAGCATGTGGGTTGGATATGGACTTCTCACTGAATTAGCTGTTTGGATTTTACTTAAGCATTTGGCTTGTTGACACAGAGTAAGCAGGTGTGGGTAATATATTGTTAAGCTGAATAAAAGAGTACATGTGTGAGTAATATTGTTAATTTGAATAAAGGATTATTTATGTGGGCAGTACAGCATTAAGTTGACTAAAGGATTATCTGTGCCACAGAGATTAGCGTTTGGACATTTTTTTATAATCTATTTTTATCTCTGTTTTTATCAGATGTTTGGTGGTGTGGTGGGGTGTTATAGGATATTGTAAATTTGTTCACAGGTGATTTAGAAAGTACAGTTATGTACACTTACCATAAATGTAGATGTTCGAGTGTATTCACTGTTGCAGTCTTCACATTTGGGTTATCTGCTTGCAGTAGCCCTCAGTCGGCCTGATTATCAAAGTCTTGGGTCCTGCGTTAGTTGCTGTCTCATCTTCCATGATGCCAGGTAGTCAGGGGTATAAAGCATGCAGCCAACACCATTACATCAGTTTTTCTTGCCCTAGATGTCAGGTGCCTCCCTAATGGGAAGCAATTAAATATAAATATACAAGGTTATACCTCCAACAAAAAAGCAAATACACCAAAAAGCTTTTAAGCATAGTAAAACAGAATAGAAGTATAGCCAAAAGAAGTCAGGGGGCTGGAGGGAGGGTAACCAGGACTGCAACAGTGAATACACTCGAACATCTACATTTATGGTAAGTGTACACAACTGTACTATGTTCTTCATGTTGCACTGCTGCAGTCATCACATTTGGGTAGATTCCCAAAGCTAAGGATGGGAGTAGGAATTTAGGTAGCATTAGGACCAGCTATAAGTACCTGCAAGACAGCAGTGGCAAAACCAGCTCTGGATTTAGAGAAAATAGGCAAATGGTAATGCTTGGTGAAAGTATGTACAGAATTCCAGGTAGCAGCTTCTAGGATGTCCCTGGTAGAGACGCCTCTGAGAAAGGCTATAGAGGTAGATGCAGCCCTGGTTGAGTGCGGTCTTATCCCCTGTGGGATAGGTTTTCCGTGGTGCTTATAGCAGAAATTAATGCAATGGCCTATCCATTTTGAAATGGTTTGCTTTGAAATGGCCTTCCCCTCTGCCCCTGCAGCAAATGCCACCAGCAATTGTTCAGATTTCCTTTGAGGTTTAGTCCTGTCCAAGTAAAATCTAAGTTGTCTGTGCACATCTAAGGAGTGCAGTATCTGTTCCCCCTTTGTTCTGTGGATTAGAATAGAAGGTTGGCAAATAAATGGACTGATTAAGAGCCACCCTGGAATACCACCTTGGGCATGAAGGAGGGGTTGGTCCTGAGGAACACCCTGTCCGTATGAAAGATGATGAAAGGCTCCACTGCCATAAGGGCCTGTAATTCAGATATCCTTCTTGCTGAAGTGGTTGCTAAAAGGAAGGCTGTTTTCCAAGAAAGGAATTTTAACTCTGCACTTGCAGCTGGCTCAAAAGGAGGTGGAGTGAGTTTTTCCAATACAAAGTTAAGGTCCCAGGCTGGAGTTGGAGCTCTCCTGGGTGGTCTTAAGTTTTTGGATCCTCTGAGGAACTGCTTGAGCAGTGGATGAGAGAAGAGGGGTGGTTCTGTGTTGTAATGAGCTGAAATGGCTGTGGCATGAATTTTGATGGAGGAAAAAGAAAAGCCCTTGTGAAGCATCTCCGTTAAGTATTGAAGAATCTGAGGTAAATTGGGTGCTGCTGTGCCCATCCCTTGAGTTTGGTTCTAGGAACAGAATCTTTTCCAATTTTCAGCATAAGATTTTCTAGTACTAGGCCTCCTTGCATCCAAAATTGCATCCAACACTTGTTTACTGAGGGATGGTAATGGAGAGGTCAAGCAGTTAGCCAGGCTGCCAGGTTCAGGGTTTGAGGCTAAGGATGCAGAATCTGACCCGCCTGCTGGGACAGCAGGGTAGGGGTCTGAGGCAGGTGCTATGGTGCCAGTAGTGACGCACTGTGCAAGAGGGAGTACCAGTGTTGGTGTGGCCAGTGTGGTGCAATCAGTATTGTCCTTGATTTGTCCTGTTTGATCTTTAGTAGTACTTTGGAGAGGAGAGGCAAAGGCATAAACTGATAGATTTTTTTCCAGTTGAAGGACAGGGCATCCACTTTCCAAGCTTGTTTGTGGGGAGTCCTTGTGCAGAATTTGTCCAATTGGTTGTTCTGGGGGGAGGCAAACAGGTCTATATCTGGGGTCCCCATTTGTTTGTCAACATGTTGAAAATCTTTGTTTCCATTTTCCGCTTGTGTGGATCCATGAGATTTATGCTTAGTTCGTCTGCCAGTGTATTTAGCTTTCCTGGCAGGAATTGAGCCTGTAAATGCACTTGGTAGCTCAAGGCTGTGTTCCACAGAGCCATGGCTAGTCTGCAGAGGGGGTATGAATGGGCCCCCCCCCGTTTGTTTATGTACCATGTAACAGTGGTGTTGTCCGTCCTTACCATTAATTGTCCTGGAAGAATGCGGTCCTTGAAGGCTGTCAGAGCATTCTGTATAGCTAACATTTCTTTTTGATTGATATGCAGGTGCATTTGACTTGGGTTCCATTTGCCCTGAATGCACTTCCCTGCCAGGTGAGTCCCTCCATGCATAATCTGATGCATCTGTTGTTAGGGTTTGGGTGGCAGGGGGTAGAGTGAATGGTAGCCCCTTGTTTTGGTGGCAGGCCTCTGCCCACCAAAGGAACTCTTAACTGTAGGCAAGGTATGATAGGAATCATTGCTTCTAGATCCTGAGAATGTTGACACCATAGGATTTTTAGATACCAATGTAGTTTCCTCATATGCAGTCTTGCATATGGAATTAGGAGAATGCAGGAGGCCACGAACCCCAAGGCTTGCAGTATTTGCCATGCAGATAGCAGGGTTTTTGTGGCCATTAGTTTGAAGTAAGTTGTCAGATAAATTTGTTTCTCTGGCGTGAGGAAAGCCATCTGGGAAGTTGTATTCAAGCTTGTTCCCAGGAATATAATTTGTTGGCAAGGGTACAGGATGTGATTTATTTTCGTTTATGGTGTACCCCAGACAAGTTAGTACTTTGTGTACAAACGCCAGATGATTAAAAAGTATGTTCTGGCTTTCTGCCTGAATTAGACAATCGTCCAGGTATGGGTATATTTGAATATTTCTTTGCCTGCAAAATGCAATGACTGGAGCTAGGCACTTTGTGAATTCCCTGGGCGCAGTAGATAAGCCAAAGGGCAGTGCAGAGAACTGATAGTGCATGTAGCCTGTTTTGAAGCGTAGGTGTCTTCTACAAGATTCCCTGATTGGGATGTACAGGTATGCTTCCTTTAAATCCAGTGTTGCCAACCAGGCATCCTTGCCTAGCATAGAAAGCAACTGGTGAAGAGTTAGCATCTTGAATTTTGGGATCTTTATGATGGAAAGGTCCAGGATAAAACGCCATGAGTTGTCTTTTCTGGGTACCAGGAAAAGTCTTGAGTAGAAACCTTGTCCTTTTTCCTCTTCTGGTACAGTTTGAATAGCCCTTATGTTTAAGAGAGAGAGTACTTGCTTTTGAGCCTCTGCCCACTGATTTGGGGGTAGATCTGGCCAACTGTTTGGGGTTGGTAACGTGTGGAAGTGAAATCTGTATCCTTGGGAAACTATATTTAAAACCCATTTGTCCTGGGTAATTAGTTCCCAGTTTTTTGTCTGCAGAGCAATCTTTCCCCCCTAAAGGAGCAGTCAGTTGAGAAGGGATTGGAAGTTTTAAAGTTGCCATTGAGACAGTTTACCATAGGGGGGAGTCTTATTACTCCCTGATTTGGAAGTGGGAGCCCCCCATTGCTTAGTCCTGTGCATACCTTGGGACTGAAGCCTGGGTGTTCTGCTGGTTCTGGGTTTGGACTGAGAAGGCCTGGAAGAGGCAGGAAAGGACCAATTCTTAGAGGGCCAATGCCTACTAAATCTAGGAGGCTGTACCTGTAGGAAATCGTTAACAGTTTGCATAGATTTAGCTTTTTCCTCCATCTTTTTCAGTACTTCTTCTGTTTTGTTGCCAAACAGGTGGTCCTGATTTAAGGGAGCATCCAGCAATTTAGCTTTAACAAGATCTGGCAAAGATTGCTCCTTAAACCAAGCATGCCTTCTAAGTAGAGACCCAGTGACAGCAGCCCTGCAAGATGCTTCTAGTGAATCAGAACCACATTGCAAAGTATGTTTTCCAACTTGTTCAGCAGAATGCATTAAATCCTGTAAATCCTTATTTTCAGCACAGTCAGGAATCAACATCATTTTCTGTTTAAGCAGTCCAATAATATGCTGCTGATACTTTAACATATGAAACTGGCAGTTTAAGGCTCTAATGGCCAAGGTTGCAGAAGTGTATAACTTCTTACCCCATCTATCCAACACCCTGGAATCTCTATCAGAGGGGTTAGGATTTTTGGCAGTAGTAGCCTTAATGCCCTTGGGTCCCTGTGAAATGGTCTCAGGATCTGCAGTAGGAGTTTTAAAGAGGAACTTGTGAGAGTCAGGGACCCTGTAATATCTGTCAGGTTTTCTGGGAGCAGCAGGTAAAGAATCAGGGGCCAAGCTAGATTCCGAAAAGGCATCATCAACAATGTCCAGTACAGGGGGGATAGCTAAAGGCCTGTGTTGGGGCAGGAGTAAGAAACCCCTAAGCCTCTTTTTAGAATCAGAGTAATCCTGGCTTTCCCAGCAGAAATGCTCCCTAAGAGTATGTAAAGTTTCACCAAAAGAGAAATCCTCTGGAGAGGAAGCAGAGGGAATAGTGTCCTCAGCATCAGAATCCTCATAGGTAGATAAGGGTAAACCCTGGTAATCAGAGGAAACAGAAATTTTAGAATCCTGATCAAAAGTATCATAGGCAAATTCAGTCCTCTTAGAGGGGGAGGTTGGCTTCCCCTGATTAAAGTAATAAGGTCTTCAAGCATTCTTATCATTTGTTTTTTAGGCATAGAGGCCTGACCATGCGGTCTGGGTGTCGTTTTTTTAGGCATGGTTCGAGATTTAAGCCTTGAAGAAGAAGATGGCGTCAGTTTAATATGCAAGTCAGTAGGCCTGAATACACCCTCAGAAGCTGGTGCCTGCACAGCGGCTCCACACCCATCCAAGGTAGAGACATCCGCAGGTTTGACAGTTGAAGCATCTCGCAACATACCGGACTCTGAATGGGTCTCAGCAGAGACCTGCAAATTTGAAGTAGTGGTTATCAGGGGCTGCGAAAGCGCCTCACTGAGTACCGGCAAACTGGTAACTAGCTTAGGAGAAGCGTCGGCGGCAGCTTTGGACCTAGGCGGCCTGTCTCTGTCTTTATCTTTACAGTTTTTCGGAATGTCGGTAGTCGGATGGCTTACCAAAGACATATCTGGATAATTGAACCGAGTACCAAAATATTTAGAAGCGTAAATATACTTGACGATGAATAGTTCGCTGTTTAAATAAGGCACAAAACCGACAGCAAGGTACGTCGTGGTCAGGGCCTAGGCAAGGAATACAGTATGAATGAAAATCTTTATGAGGTATTTGCTTTCCACAAGAAATACAATTATTGACTTTTACTGACATCGGTTTAGAGCAAGAAAAAGTTTTCCCAACAGGGTACTTAGCTTTAGTTGGACTTCAGTTCTGAAACTCGAAAATGAAAATTTCAGGAGTCTGCCGACCGGCACTTGCGAACTGCTTCTGCTTCAGGCACCGCACAGCAAGAAAGACTGGGGTAATGGCATCGGCTGCATGCTTTATAACCCTGACTACCTGATGTCATGGAAGATGAGACAGCAGCCGACGCAGGACCCAAGACTTTGATAATCAGGCCGACTGAGGGCTACTGCAAGCAGATAACCCAAATGTGATGACTGCAACAGTGAATCACGAAAAACATCTTAAGATATGGTGTAAGATGATGGGAGAAGTTTTAGGTATCATTTAAGTAAATTAAGGATCATGTCAGAAATGTGGTGAAAACTTTTCTTTCAGCATCTGGAAGTGTTCACTTGTATCTTACTGTCTTAACAGTCTGAAACTGATATTTTTCCGTAGGTAGATATTATTGGAGTAAGCTGTTGAATTTAGGGTTTGGACTATGTTAGAGTTTAAACACATTACTCGGTGATATGAGGCACTGACTGGCTAAGGAAAGTAAAATGTGGTGCAGCCTTCTTTGTGGGTGGGGTTTGACTCCAGAGATAAAATTACTCGTTTTGTATGAAACCTAATTAAGACCATGGCTTCAGTTTACGAATGTAGAGAAAGTGAAATTAGAATGATGGAACAGTTGCAGAGATTGAGATAATAAAGCATGCTGTCTTTACAAGAAGCAATAGATAGGGATGTCATGATTTGAATGTATACATTTCTGAAGAATACTCAAAGGCTTTGTAGCAAATTATTTGGAGAAAGGAGTATGGCATATTTTAGGAAGTAATTTTAGAATGGTAGTTAAAATATTTATTTACACAAGGGTGATCGAACCTTAAAATAAGCTAAGTACATGAGTAGGTATAGCAGTGAATGGACAATAATTTCAGACTTATCCGGGAAGGGTGATGTAGGTTTGTTAAAGAAAAGGAGGGGACAGTTGTACCTACCACCATTTTCTTGAATCCTAGTAAACTGTCGTCTTCACTGCCTCTGGTGTAATGTAAGGACAGAAATGTGCCATTTTTCTACTGACACATTCTGGCTAACACAGGTTTTATACATAGTTTATAAGCAGACATATTGCCCAGTACTTCCAGTGCATTGATATCTCTGGTACCACTAGCCTTATTAATACTGACAGAGGCCTGCCTCACTGATGTGTTGCTGTAGCAGGAACATCATGTACCTGCTTTTACTAATCATTACTTGTGCAATTACTAGTCAGTGTAGCTCTTTGCATTTATTGAAGCCACATAATTATAATCTGATCTGTTCTTGGGTCATCTTTTATTTATTTACTTACTGTTCGCTAACTGGGTAGGTTGGCTGATATGTTGACCCTTTGCTGCCAAGACTCTGACTCAGAAGCAGTACAGGGATTAGATACATAAAATGCACAGATATCAGATGCATCTTTTATTAGGTAAGTATTAATGAAACTGTAGTAAAGTTCAGTCTGAAAAAAATTAAACTTAACATTGTAAACAGTTTTGTTTCTGTACTGCCATAATGTTGGAAAATCCAGTTTATTAGTTTCACTAAAGAGAATGTATTATATGGTTTATCAAGGATGCCAAAAGTGTAGGTCTTGGATCACTAAAACTTTTGCAGATTGTGGTAAGCATCTGGGCTCTGCAGAACTATCCTGATAACTGATCCATATCACTTAGAATTGTTGAGTTTGTGGAATTCACATGCTTATTGTATTATTAATGAAAAAAATATTTTTTAATTTTTTTTATATATTTTAGTAACACATTGGGGAGTAAAAATGGTAGTGGTGCTGAAATGTTCCTGTTTCTTACTGATGTTATATATTATGAATTAGGGTAAATGGTGCATATTTATACATCACAAAAGGTGAATTCCAATGACTGTATCAAAAAAAAAGAGAGAGGGAGAGAAATTAATGTTAGTTGTGGAGAAAGTAAAGCAAACTGATAATAGTTAGAATTCATGCTTCTTGGCAGAAGGTTAGGTGTGTCATATTTACTCCCACGGTTGCACTTTAGTAGTATTTTTATCACTTGCATAAATCTGTTTGTTGCATTGATATAAAAATGTGTTATTTTTCTAAAATGTGTCCTATCATTTTGCAGGCTCCGGAAGGAGAAGCTCAGCCTATGACAGAGGTTGATCTCTTTATTTCTACTCAGAGAATAAAAGTGCTCAACGCTGACACACAGGTACAATGAATGGTTTCTGAAAATGGGAAGGTCTTTTGTAGTCACATGCTTGTGGCATGCCATCATTACCCACTAAATCTCAGAATCATAAGAAGTAGTTGTATGTGGTAGATCTTTACGTTTTTTCCCCAGCAGTCTATATAAATTTTTACTGAAATTTTGAACAAGATTGTGTTTGCTAGGCCCTTTAGTTGATGATACTACCCACAAACTGCTTTCCCTTTAGACTGGGTTTGTATTTCCCAGAGGCATAACCATTGATGCATTTAAGATTGTAACTGTTCAATGGATAACTCAGTCGCCTTATGTTTTAAATTAATCCTCATTATTCCCGCTGTAGGAAACAGTGATGGACCACCCTTTGCGAACTATTTCCTATATTGCTGATATTGGGAATATCGTAGTACTAATGGCCCGTAGGCGTATGCCACGCTCCAACTCTCAGGACAGTGTGGAAGCCTCTCACCCCTCCCAGGATGGCAAGAGACAGTATAAGATGATCTGCCATGTCTTCGAGTCCGAAGATGTAGGTAACATTCACCTTTGGTATTTTAGCCTTTTACTTGTAAGCATTCTCAAAATAAGAAGTTCTTTTTTGGGAATCTGAGAACAGTTTTGTGTAAAATGGTACTTTTGTAACACTTGCTGACATCACCTCATTTTTTTCAGATAGTTCTCTGGGAATAGTACAGCGGACTCTGAATTAGTTCAGATTGGTAACATTCCTGTTTCCAGACAATGTTACACTTTTTGGAACTTTGGTTTATGTGTGGAGTTGCATTGTTTTCATGGCTATGTTGTAATATTTCTTTTAAGTGCAGTAACAGGATTTAACCACTTTTCTACTGTCTTCAAGAAGATTGCCTCCCTGTCACTGACTGACTGGGCTTATTCTTGATCCCTGTATATAAACGTTTCATTTTTAAAAGTAGTTTAGCATATTCTAATAAAACGTTCAGGTTGTTAAGCTGGAATAATGATCTGTGAAGCCTCATTAGCTTGTGCTGTTAAGTTCAAAGGCAAAAGAGAAGTTACATTTTGACCTGTAATTATAAAAAGTAATTATAAGTTCATAGGTGAATACTAGGCTAACTGACCTAAAGGTCTTTTTTAAGTCTATCCAGTAACCTGATGTCAGAATCAAACCCCTGTACCTTGTGCCTGTGAGGGTACGACCTTAACCATGATGCCAAACCCATCTAGTGTTTTAAGGCCAGCTTTATTCCACAATCTTTGAAAACAGGAATGAACGTCTTCAGTATGTATAAGACTTCTATTTTTTGCTTTACCATATAAAATCACAGAAAATACCATCTTTTTGAAAGGGTAGTAGATTTAGATATTCGTTGTAGTTCATTGTTGCAGTACTGACTCTTGGGATTCCTGACTGTAGAAGCCTGAAGGCCAGCCTGAATACCAGAGCTTACACCTTCCCCGTCCTGGCCCACCAGATTCTGTCCCCATCTGATATTAGGACTTTGGTGGAGTAATAGGCAGTCATCAGACACCATCTTCATCTTTCTTGGCACAGTCCAGTGAATGGCTTGTAATCACCAGTTACATTATCAGGGCTGGCCTGTAGCCAGAGTTTTGGATTACTGTCCCAATGAGGAATTTTCAGTAAGTACATTTCAGAACTAGGACTATTCAATGGTAGATCAAGTCACTTGATAAATTCTTATTACATAAATTGAGTAGTTGGATTAGGTGCAGTATTTCAGTCAAGGTGTCTAGTGTGAGCCCTCTGGAGGCTATCGTGCATATTTGTCATTGGTTGGGCCTGAGACCCTCTACAGGCCTCAGCCAGTGATGCATGAGTACTGGTTTCTGAAGGGGAAGGCTGTATTCCTAGAACTGTAATTAGGGATGAGCTTAAAGGGAACTGCACTGAGGTCTTTGTTGCCCACCCATGTCTCAAGGTCTGTAAGCCAGACCCAGACTGAGACCTAAGACACCGAAAGCAAAGATGCTGGGGCAAGACTTCATAGAGTTTATGATACTCAGGCCACCAGCTTCTGAAGAAGATCCTGCCAAATGGACCCCCCCCCCCCTTAAAAGGAAAAGGGAGCTGTCTCTGCAGGGTGACTCAGATTTATCTGACTTGGAGGTGGAGGAGCTGTCTTATGTGGATCAGATCTGTGTTCCTGCACTTTTGAACATATGGCTATTACAAAGGTGTAAAATAAAAACCTGAAATGCTTATAAGAAGCAAAGACAAGCTGCTGGGTTTACAATCTACAGGGAATCTTCAGGTTAAAACCTATGTTTGCATTCAAATATATATAACATTGATAACACTTAACAAGCCACTGGCAATGGAGAAAGTACAGAGACAGAAATACTCTCACATCAGAATAACTAAATATTAAACTGGATTTTCCTTTACATCATAGATAAACCATTTTCACAGCTATAATATACTAAGCCTCAAGTGTATTTGTGTTATGTCAACTTCTGTTTGGTATCATACTGCCCACTACTGGTCAGGTTTGTGAATAGCTCCATTACAAATCAGCTTTGTTGAATTACTCATTTAACAGGAAAACAATTTGGTTTAGATCTGGAAAGCACCATGTTCCAGATATGTATATTTTGTATAATTCTGACCTTGGATGTCAGTCTGTCAGCATCTTTAGTAACAGGCTAATGTAATTTCTTCATCCTCTCTAAACTTTAAATCCTTCAGATGAGACATTAAACATAGGACCCATCAGCCTAAACTGGAGCTGGTAGCTTAGGTAGATGTAAAAGATCAGATGGTACTTATCAAGAAAACAGTAGGGAAACATTTTTTTGGAGAATCTGACTATATTCCCCCTAATCGGTATGAATACCACCTCAGGTCTCCCTTGAAAAAAGGTCACTTGCCTAGTGGGACTAACCCAGTCAACAAACTGTAAGTAAGTGAATAAATAAATCATCCAACCTTAAGATAATAATCTTCAGGATATTGCTATGCAGTGGGTGTTACAACTGTTTAATACCAGATATATAATCATGTACTGGAAGAGCTGATAACGTGTCCTCAGAAATATTTTTGCTTTTGTTTTGCATATTTAACACTTTACATGTCTGACATAAATGGCAGGGACAACAGGGAGAGTCAGATTCTTCCTGCTCTTATTTAAAGTTCTTCACTATTTTAGTTTGTCTGACCCACTCTTATACCAGCCTGGAAAGACCAGTTCCACCCTCTTCATTTTATTCTGTGGATTATTTAGCCTAAGTTTTCTAGATTGCATTAGGTCTGTTTTCCATGTATAATATATATACCGCACTGCCTTAGTAGTTTTGTCAGTTATTACATTGTTCTTTCCATAAGTTACTATCAAATTATAAATATCTTCAGACCCATAGTGCACAAAGTTCTGTAGTATTTGTAGTACGGCCCTTGTGATTTATTTTTCAGCTTGTACACCCAGATAATGAATGTTCTCAACAGTCAACATTCTGTTCGGCTCTAAAGATAATACTCATGGCTAGTATGAGACTAGTATGATTTAGACTCAAATTCCAATAGAGTCTATCATTATCTTTCCAAATAAACTAACAGTGATTGTGATTCAGCATACCTCTCAACCTAGTGAGAAATTTTAAATATTGTTCTTATAAACTTAGAGAGTTGCTAGAATAACAGAGTTAGCATGCATATTCTGAAGAATATGAAGTCCGAAATTCAAATGTATGTCATTGTGTAGTGACTTCAATCCTTAAATCATGCCAGAAAACAGACATTTTATGAGGAACAGATCAAAAATATGAGGCAGAAATCTGGACATTCTGTGAAAATCTGGACAGTTGAGAGATATGATGGTCAGTATCTCAAATATGCCCTAAATCAAATCTTCCGATCAAGCACAGTCATGGATATGGGTATACTGAACTACAGAATATGTGCCATGTGATCTTGGCTTTGTCAACAAATATTTCATGACTTTTAAGTATCTTGCTATGAAATGCTGGTATTCACAGTCCACATCAAGGATAACCACCAGTCAGTCAAGTTTTGTTTGAAATGTACAAGAGTAAGAAATGTGTTATGTTACATGTCTTTATTTTGAAAATAAGTATATCCAGATACATATCTAGAATTCTAAACCAGGATGACTACCCAACGTTGTGTAGGGGATTGTATGATGATTAACCATGTTTTTATTTTCAGAATTGAGACCTCTAGGGTAATGAATCAGAAGTTAATCAGAAGTAAACATATTGTTGCTTTAATTTTAGGCTGCTGTTTTTTGCAGGATTGCTATTACATTGTAAGGGAACTGTTTAAAGACTGCTGTAGGGATACAGCAGTAAGAAGGCTCAAGCAGGTAACACTGTGGAGATCTCAGTAGAGAAATCAACATGCAAATGCTGCAGTCCAGGGACATGGCTAATGCAGATTAGTCATGTGTGCTTCCCCGGAGCCTTTTTGTCAGGATTAGAATAGTGCAGGAGAGTAATTTAAAGACGAGCCATAAAAAATGACTCTCCAAACTCAAGGCCAAATCCCTTGCTGCAGAAAACCTAACTACAGAGTTCCTAAAAAAGGCAGCAGATGCCATCGCCTATCCCATCGCAATTCTGATCAACCTCTCTATCTCAGAATACTATATACCCCTAAGCTGGAAAATATCTTATCACCCTGTAAAAAGGGGCAACTCTGCCAGGCTCTCTAACTATGGACCCATTGCTGTCTTACCACCTCTTTCCAAAATTATAGAAAAATGTATCCACATGCAGCTTTTAAACTGCCTACTATCCAATAACCTCTTAGCTAACACACAGCATGGGTTCCACCTACGCCATAGCACCGCATCTTCCCTCCTATGTTTCACCAACACCATCAACCAATATAGAAATAATGGACGACTTGTTTCTTCCATCTTCTTGGATCTCTCAAAAGTCCTTGATACTATTTCCTCATCACAACTACTTGACAAATTGTCAGCTCTAAAACATAGCCACTCTTCTCTAGCTTGGTTGCATAGCTACTTATCTGGCTGACAGCAAGCTGTCAAGTGGCAACAGGAACTCTCTTCCCTACTTCCTGTCAGCGTAGGAGTGCCCCAAGGTTCTATTCTGTGTCCCTTACTTTTCAGTATTTTACCAACAGACTCCATTCATCTACTCCCCTAGCCTCCATCGTTCAATTTGCAGATGAGTCCACCCTTATCTGTGCTGCACCTTCACTAAAACAACTTGTATTTACAACACAACAGTCCTTCTTAGCAGTCGAATCATGGCTATCTGAATCACAGCTGATTCTGAACCCTTCCAATACTAAATTGATGCTCTTTCACCCCAGCAAACTATGGGATCCCCCAACTCCATTCCAAATGCATTCCTCCAAAAACACCATAATGTCAGCAGTAGCCCAAATGAAATTAGGTGTGATAATCAACAATCATTTGACTTACACCTATAACAGTACATAACGAAGACACATATTACACTAGGTTCACTGTACAGAATTAAGCCTTTCTTTACCAGCAACACAAAACAGGACATTGCTAAAACTCATCTTCTCTCCACCCTATGATATGCCTCTCCTATCTTTACAAACCTAAGTAAAACTGAAACCTGCTACAATAAAATCACAAAATTTGCCACTAACACACCACATAGGTCTCACCAATGCTCTGTCTTGCTTCAACTAAATTTGCTAGAACTACCCAATCACTTAACTTACACTCAACTCACCAACTTGTACACCAGCCTGATAAAACCTCCTCCCTTCAACTAATGCTTCAACCTCATACTAACACTCACTTACTCTGATCCTCCTACAAATCTTTATTACAGGTCTCCAAATCTAATAACAAAGCTGGAGACTCTCTTCTCTAACTACATCTCCAAAATATGGAATACTCTCCCTCAGCCCATCATAACTACTGATAACGCATCTCATTTAAAAACATTTCTAAAAGACTTCCTCAGTAACAATTGGCTCTGCCCATGTTCCACTCCTGGCTAAAGCCATCTATTGTCCAGCTATTCAACCTACTCTTCTCTCATTTTATATCCACCACATGTATTTCAAACGTATGTATTTATTACAAAACCTCCTATCCTCCCCTTCTGTTCATCATTTTCTCCCTTCTAACTTCTCTTTACTTACTGTACTCTTTCTAGTATATACTAACTCCCTCTGTCCCCTCTCTTATATTTATATATTTCCAATATTGGAAATCGTGTCTCCACCTATCTGTAGTCTATTTATTTTTATACTGCTCCCTAGGCTATATTTTGGATTGTATTCTTACTAGAATTTTATGTACAACCAGAAATTTACTTTGTAATCAGCCAGATCTCTTTCATAATGTGTGTATTTACTGTTTATTGAAAATTTTGTAACTTGTCTCTGAAGCTTTTCTGTCTGGGCCTCTGCTGGAAATGGGCTCTCACCCAGTTGGACTATCCCGGTAAACAAAAGTAAATAAATAAATGTCTGCCAGGAACTCATTCATTGGTTATGTTAGTGTGTATTTTGTGATCTGTGTTCAGTAGATAGACTGACTTGGGTGATTCAGTGTATGATTGGTATCTACCTATCTTGTAAGTTTAGAAATTACTACTTTTGCCTAACAAGTAATATCTTGTCTCCACAGTGATTTATTTGTGGTATCTCATAGCTGTTTTCTGAAGTCTTGCTTAAGGGATGTAAAAATGGACAGTTGTTATATTTTATTTAAGTTTCTGATCCTGTCAGATGCCATTTTCCATTAGCTTTTTCTATTCTAACAGAAAAAGAAACTCACAACTTCTTAAAAAATAACAATAAATACAAAACCGAAGCTCCTGAAGAACTGCACAGCTAAACAAATGTATTAATTAACTATAAGCACTTTCATTCACAACTTGTAAAGTGAACTTCCTTAGACAGGAAAACCATTCCAAGACAATCATTTAAATAAAACAATAACAGTGTTTACAGTTGTTTGTCTTTTTCGGCTTTTCCCAGTTAGGGGTCGCCACAGTGGAACTCCGGTCTGCTAATGATTGGCAGTAGATTTTTATGGTGCCGAGTTGCCAGTCCGACGCCCAACCTTCAGCGAAGGCACGCCCAATCGTGCATGTCTTTCGGAGGCCACTCGACTGCGGGGAGGACATGCAGACTCCACACAGAAGGCACTCCAGCCGAGAATCGAACAGGAGAACCTCTTGCTGTGAGGCAACAACGCTATCGCTGTAGCACCGCGGCTTAATAACAGTGTTTACAGTTAATTAATAAATTTGGTTGTGCAGTTCTTCGGGAGCTTCGTTTTTATTTTTTTGTATTTATTCTAATGATGCTTGGTCTTTAATTTGCAAATACTAACTGATCAAGGAAGAGTTGCTCAGATCTGATGCAGCTTCTGGAAGTCATAAAACCAATTACAAACTTCTGCTCCTCCTACAGAAACTAGCAAACCAGCTTCATTCAGACGTTGCATCTCTGGCTTCATTCAAAACTGTGAGATAACAACTTTATGGCCTAGTAATTTAATTTCTTACAATTTCTCAATGATATATACTTTTTTTACAATAGTTTTGTACCCAATTTGAATATTTGTGATTTGTTTAATATTTTGCCTATGAGGTCTAGGTTTTTGCCACTTTATAATCTTTTCTTTTTACCTACAAGTTAAAAATCTAGTAGCTTTCTGTACCTCCATATGGTATTTATGAAGTAGATATGCTTTTTTTTCTCAACCTGCATGTAGTTTTCAGAAGATAGTTTTACTTTGCTATTGTAAAGCATTTACCCTCCTACCGTGTGTGTGTGTGTGTGTGTGTGTGTGTGTGTGTGTGTATGTCTGTGTGTGTATCTGTCTTCCTCTTAATAGAAGATACCCAGATTATACATTCTTCCATTCGTTTGTTTTTTTAATGTATTATACATTATGCAAGTATTTGTTCTTGTCCAACATGGTTTCTCAATGTATTTTTATGTCCTAAATATCTTGTGCCATTTTTTTTCATTTTGGTAGTTATTAAGTAAGTATACCTGGTAGGTTTGGCAGTAATAAGGAGTGATGGACTGCTCAGTGACATTCAGAGGCTCCATACCATAGACTGAGAGCTTTAGTGCTTCTTGAAGGTCTGGTATTACCCAGCATCACCCAGCCTGGAAGATATTATTACAATTAGAAAATGGGCTACTTGAATCATCATTTGTATATTATTTATTTATTTTTATTTATCATTTGTTGACTAGGTTATTTGTACTAGGCTAGTAACCTCTTTTCAGGGGATTCCTAAGGTATTACTTATACTACTAGGGGAAATTTGTCTGGGGCATCAAAGAACTTCCCCTTCTCAAAAATAATAGAAGAAATAAAACAAACCTGTCTTTTCTGGAGAACTTATAAACTACTATTCAGAAAAAGAGATTTCGTTGATAAAATCAGTAGTGGTGGGAAAATAACATACTTAGAAAGTGTATTTATATTTATTTATATTACCAACTGTATTTAAAAAGGAATTATTACAGATATATATATATATATATATATATATATATATATATTTTTTTTTTTTCATTTGTATGGGTTTCTAGAGTAAACCCAGTAAAAAGAGGAGCTTTGTAAATTGGTGCAAAGTGGATACTTGAAAAAGATGAGAGATTAGTAGTAAACTTTTGGGGTATAGTAAAAGAGAAAACGAGTGTATACATGAAGAAATAAAGTGTTAGTCAGACAAAATATTTTTGTGAAAAATAAAAACTGATGATATAGAAAAAGACAGAAAAGTATGGTATAAGAATGGAATGATAAAACGCTACTATGAAAAACCATGGGAAAAATCTAAACAGAGGAAAAAATTAAAGCTATAAAAATAAGAAGCAAATGGTATAATCGGGAAGTATAATGTCAAGAGTATTTTGTGGAGACTGGTAATAGATAAATTACCAGTAAAAGGAAATATGCCATATAAAAAGAAAAGTGATAAAATATGTTTACATTGTCAAGAAGAAGAAACTATGGAACATGTGTTTTTGAAATGTAAAATAGTAAAAAAGGTATAGGAAAACTATGTAAAGAAGATGTTTTAGAGGATATAAAAGAAGTGGATAAAGTAAACATTAATATGATTACATTGGATATTGTAAGACTAGAAGTAAAGAATATGTTAAAAGTATAGATAAAATGTTATTTTATGTTATATGGAATGAAAAAATAAATGAAATTATATTTCATGGTAAAGGGATTTTAGCAACAGTATTAAGTAAAATCATATGATGGTTATGGAAAAAGGAGAAGGGGTCTAATAGGGATGAAAATTTAGAGTAGTTGTAAAGGAAATTATGAATATGTGTAGACAGATGTTATACCTCTATATTTGTATATTTATAAATATTTTGTAAATAAGAGCTTTTTGTATATAAATACATGACCCTTACCCCTACTCTTTTTGATAAGTGACATGGGATCTTTTACATCTACCTGAGCTAACACCAACTAAGAACCAGAAAAATAAGGGCTCACATAGTGTCAAATGCAGCAAGACCACCAAATAGTATTTCCGCTACTAAAGGAATGCATCAATCAGGCACCAAAAACTAAAACAAACCACCAGGAGTCCAGGACGATGGATGGAAAATATATTTAAATAAATATATTTATTGGACCAAGGTGAAAAGCAACACAGTATGATAATTAAAATAAAACAAAATAAAACAACACTGTATGATGGTTGAGCACTTTCATCCCTGAAAATGGGACGACTTCAGAACAATTTGGTAAAGCATCTTAATCCATTAAATACAAATCATAAGTCATATGACATAATTAAAAATCCCCTGACTGAATTCTAATAATCTGAAATAATAATAATAATAATAATACAAAATAGAATCTACGTTTTAAAATCGTACTTTAAAAACATAGGTAAGTTGAACTTTGCAAAATTAAACTTAAAGTTGAGCAGCTCTAAGTTTGACCACAGCAAAAATAGAGATCTGTTCATTTATCCCCGGTTGTTCAGATGGGTTTACTCTGAGTTGCAATACGAGCTCCCGAAGTTCTATTTTAGTTTCCCATGAACCTCCTCAAAAATCCTTAGGAACCACCTCCAGTATTCCAAAATTAAATTTAGAAAAATTGGAACAGTTCAATGAATGTTTAAACAAAGAGTTATTGGTGTTACCCTTTGATATACCATAATTGTGTTTGTAAATCCTTGTACAAAATTGTCTTTCTGTTTTGCCAACATAGAAACTTGAACAACCTGAACATAAAGCTATATATTACCCCTTTTGAAGCACAATTCCCATCTGTGAGGGGAATGTTTTGAGGGGATGACCCCAAAGCTATTTCTCTTTGTTCCATAACATAATTGCACTGGTTTTAATTACACTGGTTACAGATAGACAATTTGACTGAATATTCTTCTTCTTTCGGCTTTTCCCGGTTAGGGGTAGCCACAGCAGATCACCTGTCCGCTCATGATTGACAGTGGAGTTTTACGGTGTCGAGATGCCAGTCAGACGCCCAACCTTCCAAAGAAGACACAGACACGCACACACTCATGCCTAGGGCCAATTTAGTGTCCAGTCCACCTACAGCATATCTTTGGGATGTGGGAGGAAACCAGAGCATCCAGAGGAAACCCACGCGACCACAGGGAGGACATGCAGACTCCGCACAGAAGGCACCCCAGCCAAGGATCGAACTGGAGAACCTCTTGCTGTGAGGTGGCAACGCTAACCGCTGCACCACCACAGCTGCCCAGACAATTTGACTCAGTATTTCAAAAGTAAATGTGTTCTTAAAAGGCTACAGTTATATAAATTTCCCCAAGGACTTATTGTGGATTCTAATGAATAATTTGAACTACTCAAACTTTTTGATAGACCTGGACTAGAGCTTATGTATTTTATTATTAAGTTAAATAACTCTAATATTATTCAATTACTTGAAGAACTTAATGTTTTGAATGCTGATATCAACAAGGATGTATTGTTTGAGCACAACGTCACTAAATATGATAATTTATTTTATAAAGTTGAGCAACAAGTTAAAATTAATTTGCATAGAAAGCAAAAGAAGTTAATTAGAGATGATGTGGATTATGCTAATCACAAAGCATATCCCCTTCCCAAGTTTTCAAGATCTAAGGTACATGTAGATAACCATGCATAAGAAAATGTTGATTTAGGGGATAATGGGCACCCTGCCATAGATAGTTTTACCCATTCACCTCCTCCTAACAATATTTCCACTTATGACAAGTTACCTTCTGAACAACAGTCTAACATCCCTGATGATTTTAATCCCCCCCTTAAGAAGATCAGAAAGGATAGAGAACCAACAAAGGGATGTTCAGTTTTTACTCCAGCCAACAGTCTCACCTTGGTGGGGGAACCAGGGAGGGGGCAGGGGTCAGAAAAGGCACAACCAACACAGATAGAATTCATTAACTCTCAAATCGTCACCGATTTGCCATCACACGATGAGGGGATTTTGTGTACACATAATGTTATATTACCCTACCAAGGTTTTATTATATTTAATTAAACAGACACTGTTGTTACTAAAGCCCATTTTACACTTTTTAAAAAAGGATTTAAGTTTGTCCCCTCCCCAAAGTATGATATTGTAGATGCATTAAATGAACTTAGGTTATTCACAAGAACAATTCATTTTCAATTAATTTCATCTGTAGAGCTGGTATGAAAAATCCTTTTTGCAAACCTTCTCTTCCTACTTTTAAGAAAAATGTACTTAGAAACCCCCCCCCCACACACACACACACACACACTTTAAATTCAGTTGTGGTTATTGTTGAAAAGTCATGTGAAAAAGATTTATATAGTTTATTAAACTTATTCCTTACGACATTTTAACCTTTCCAAAAATTAATGGAATTTGGTGGTCAATCTCAGGAAGGAAGCCTCTCTGAGAATAATGAAACCAGATAAGGGTGCGGGGATGGTTATTGTGGATAAAATTTACTATAGTGGCCACATCCACAACCTGTTGCAGCACACTGAGAAATACAAAATTATTTCAAAGAATGAAATGTTTGTGACTTTTAGAAAAATAGATTTTTTTTAGAGAACTCCTTTTTACAGGGGTGATTGATTTGGGCACACAGTTTTTTACTATATAAACATCTCTTCATGCCAACTGTTTTCCGTATACCCAAGTTCAATAAAAACATCATCTCCCCCCTTATCGTTTGATTGTTGCACAAAATTCAAAAAAGTACCCACTGGTGGTCTTCATGGACCGATTGTTAAAGAATTCTATGCGTGCTGTAGATCATATTTTGAAAGACTGACTAGATTTCTTTACTAAAATTAAACAGTGTTTTTGCAATGAATCCTGCAGTTTTTCCACAGTGGATGTGGTTTATTTATTTACTTGTACCCCTCCCCCCCAAGTAGGATTGGAGTTCTTTCACAAAGCAGTTGTTGAACTGACCACTTTATTGAACAGTATTATTACTTTTGTTATGTATGTTATGGAGGTGATTTTACTTAATAACTTCTTCACCTTTGAAGAAGAATTTTTCCGTTAGGTCAATGGAGTAGCAGTGGGTGCCAGTTGTGCACCAATTTATGCCAACTTAGTCTTTTATAGCTGGGAGATGCTAAATGTCACCGACTCAGTATACAAAAATCATTGGCATTTATACCTCCGTTACCTGGATGACATTTTTATTGTACGGAACGATTCATCAGATCAAATTGAAGAATTTGTAACATATCTTAACAGTACTACTATGTTTCTTAGGTTTACTTAGAACCATTCAACTGATACAACTGATTTAGAAATCACAATTTTCAGGAATAAAGCTAACAAATGTTTTGGGTCAAAGATTTTTAGAAAACCCACTTTTTCAAATAGTTACTTAGATTATAACAGTTGTGATCCGGGGTACATTAAGAAAAATATCTTTAAAGGACAGTTGGTACGAGCAGCAAGAATGTGTCCTGACTTCAGTAATTTTACAAATGAAGTCAATAATTTAACATAAATGTTTCTGAATAGAGGATACCCTTTGAATGTACTTACCACCATTTAGGACAAATTATTGAAAGATTGGGGTGTTAAATTCAAACCCCTATTAGGTTCTGATTGGGATATTGGAATATCCTCAGCTTTGTCAAGCTCTTATCAGAATAAAGCTTCTGTGAAGTCAATAATTTAACATAAATGTTTCTGAACAGAGGATACCCTTTGAATGTAGTTACCACCATTTAGGACAAATTATTGAAAGATTGGGGTGTTAAATTCAAACCCCTATTAGGTTCTGATTGGGATATTGGAATATCCTCAGCTTTGTCAATCTCTTCTCAGAATAAAGCTTCTGTGGCATCTTCTCTCTGGGCCAATAATCAAGGAGCCTGAATCCCCAACACTGACACTGGAGAGGGATGTTCACGTGGAACAATAATGATTACACGCACCATTTTCAGATGCGGCTTGCTGAATCAAGCACAATTTCCCTTAAGAGCACACAGGGAACACACTCAGTTCAGGGTCTGGATTTCTTTCTCTATGTCCATTCAGGTCTCCAATAAGACTTCTCACTGGCACAGCTATAGAGCTGAATCCTCAGCAAAGTATCCAAGCCAAGTCCTCCAGCACCCTGTCTGTGAAAACAGTGCTTCGTGTCCCTTCTCCAAGCAACTGGCACACATACTCCTTGAAGTATGATTTTCACATACACACACACACACACACACACACGCACGCACCTGGGAAAGGCTGGCACAGATTTACTAGCTATGCCCACTTCTACCCATACTATAAGGTAGTTACTGCCACCAAACACTCCAAAGCTAGCTACTCTAAGGCTCTTACAGGGGTACCCAATTATATTGAGTGAAATTAATATTAGTATTAATACAAATGGTAATAATTTGACCAATGCAGTAAGGCTTTCAGGAGTGGTCACAGAGTCATCAAACTGATAAAATTTCTCTCAATGGTTAAAATATTCTCTAAAGGACTAGCCACAATGAAAAGTTTTAATATATTTAATATAAATAATAAAAGAACATGAAAATATCAAATGTCTATTTACAGTAAACACCAGAGTTTCAATCACAGGGAATATTAAAAATAACACAGGTGAATCGATTCACACAGATACAGAAAAAGAGTACTTAACTAATCTCACTATATTTTCCTGACTGATCTGAAGAATTAGTATTCCCTGGTTCACTTATTAGACCAAGACAAGATGAAGTAGATGGGTGGCCTTCCTTCTTTGTCATGTTCAAAAACAGAGTGCCTTGAGACTTGAGTCTCATCTATTATTAAAACATAATTTTTTTTGTCCTGGATTACAGAATGACATCACACACATCTAGTCTTCTGATTTCTGGTTCCCGTACTACCCCCACTGCTAGAAACTGAACCAGAGTGTAGCACATATTTGTTACCATACACAGATAGAGCTTTGCTGACATGTTTTCCAGCATCTGGAAGCTGTAAAACCGTAAAACACTTCCACTCTTTCTACAGGAGCTAATAAACCATTCTCTGCCACACACATTACGTCTCTGGCTGCAGTCAGAACTGTAAGATACATTTTTATGGCCTAAATTAAGTAATTTAATTTCTTACTATTTTTCATAGTTAGCTGGACTGAGATTAACCTCTTCCCTTTCATTATCCTATTAACAACATTGCAGTCTGATATAAATGTATATTTCTTTTCTGTCCAGCAGAACACACTCTTGGTACGTCTTTAACACAAGCAGCTTTACAAATACATTTTCAACACAAACATCAGTACAAATCAGTTTGATATACAAATGACATGTAATTCTTTACAAAATTCCAGCTCTATATGATGGCATGTATTACACATCCAGTGCCCTACTTCTCCTGGCATGGCTGGCAATATGTCACATCGTCACATCTCTTCCCCCCTTTGAAGACTCAAGCTTGTTTCTCAAGGGACCCTGAACAAATGTTGCTTGAGAGGAATGAGCCTGTCTGGGAATACATTAACCCAAACCCTGACTTGAGATCCCATCTGCCTTGGCATTGCTGACCCCATTACAGTGCTGGCACTTGTGTCATATGCCTGTAGCCCTAAGGGGCTCCACCTTAGTAACTTGGCATTTTGCTAGCTGGCTTGATGTAGCTACAGATCCCCATCAGACTCCTCTTTCCACCTACTGTAACTACTTAGCACCAGGGCCTGCCTATCATGGTAAGACTTCATCATGTTAACATGGTACAATTTGTGCCCCTGTTTCCTGCCTAGCAATTTTACCATGTAGTTAAAATCACTGACCTTCCTTGCCCTTTTGAAGGGTCCTTCCCAAGCTGCCTGCAGCTTATTTTGTCTGAGAGTAATGTGAACCATAACCTGCTGTCCCACAGCATACTCTTGGGCTCAAACATTCCTGCCATACTAGATCTTTTTCTGCTTTTGGGCTCCTGCCAGGTTCTCTTGGGCCAAACCCATGAGCTCACTGAGCCTTATCCTGAGGTTTAGGACATATGCCACAGCAGACGTCTTGTGGGATTCACGCTCACCCTCCCACACATCACTAATAAAATCTAAACTCCCTCCTCACTCTATGCTCTATTCAGCAATTCAAAGGATGAATAGCCTGTGGATTCCTGGAGTACCTCTCTGTATGCAAACAGCAGATGGGGCAAATATTTGTACCACTGTCTCTAAAACTGGTCTGCAAATGTCCATAACATGGTCTTTAGTGTAGAGTTTAAGCTCTCCACAAGACCATTAGTCTGGGGGTGGTAGGGGGTGGTTTTTAGGTGCTTCACCCCACAGCACTTCCACAGACAAGCCAGAAGGTCTGAAATTACATTGGCACCTCTGTCAGTCAGTATTTCTCTCAGGAAACCTACCCTGCTGAAAATCTCTAACAAAGTATTTGCCACTTTCTCTGTCATGATGGAGGACAGAGCCACCGCCTCAGGGTATCTAGTAGCATAATCTACTACCACCAGGATATACTTCTTCCCTGTGGAAATTAGGTTAATCAGAGACCCCATAGTATCCATAGATACCCTCTGAAATGACTCCTCAGTTACAGGGAAAGACACCAGAGGAGCTTTGACCTTGTTTCCTGCCTTGCCTACTTTTTGGCACTGCTCACAGGTCCTGCAGTACCCTATTCCATCCCTTGCAATCCCAGGCCAGTAAAAGTTCTGCATAATGCATCTCTTGGTATGCTTTATGTCCATATGACCTACAAAAAGAATGTCATGGGCTATGGCTAGAAGTGCCAGATCATAGGCTCTAGGCACTACCAGTTGCTGTATTACCTCACCCTCTAGCCCTCCCTCAAGGGTCCACGTTGTACAAAGTAACTCTTTGCTCCAGTATACAGACTCCCCTTTTCCTTGAGAATCAGACACCTCTCTAGCTACCTCCCTCAAGCCTCTTTTTATAGTGTCCAAGAGCTGAGCCTGTCTCAAGTCTGTGTTTGTAACTCTTCCCAGCTCCCCTTCCACAGGAAGTCTGGTATCCTCTGACAATGGTGTCTCACTGTCAGCCTGGGTACTACCACTCACCTCTGTCCTTGCAGTCACTATGTCCAGGGGAGCATCAGTATCTACAGCAGCTATGGCTCACCTTGAGGCTCACTGCTACAGGGTAGCTCTCACCCTTACATAGCCACCTCATCAGCCCTGGCTTCAGGTGTGTGGTCTGCCTGGGTCTCCCCCAGGCTATCACACCCACATGCCTGTCCAAGCCTGACTGCATGTAACTCTATGCACACAAGGTACTGCATTATCAAAATCATTTCCATCAAGACATTTGCAGGGATATCCTTGAACACATCTACTTGCTTGCTTCCTTTTCCATCCTCCCAGTCGAGATGAACCCTGGCCAGAGGCAGTTGGAATGTGGTCCTTCCTAAAGCTCTGACTGGAGTGGACTACCCAAGCAAGTATTGCTCCTCTTTAACCACTGCAGGCTTCACAATGGTTATGTCAGAGGCTGTGTCTCTCGTAGCAGTGGCCTGTTTTCCATCCATTAAGATTGGATATTAACTCTGGCAATAGTTTGATACCCCTGTTGTCTTCAGAGAAGTTACCACTGGCATACTGTTATTCTCACTGGCTGGTTTCCCCACCTTTTGTTCCCCACCTTGCCTCAGTGAACATCTATATGATACATGGCCCCACTGCTTACATTTAAAACATTTAATCCTTGATCCTGAATGTGTACCTGAACTACTCGCTCCCCTGCTACTGCTAGACTCTGTAGGGGTGGTATTGGATGCCCACAGTGGGTTCTCTTATATCCATGTGCAGCACTGGGTATCCCCTTCCTGTGCAGTGATGTAGTGCTTGCTAAGTACACATCCCTTTTTCCCCATTTCATCTGCAGAGTTACACTCGTGGTCTGCCATCCAGATTCTAATGTCCTCTGACAAAGTGCTAAGGGCTTGTTCCCTCACCAAAAAGGTCTGCCAGCCTTTCAAAAGTGGTGACTTTAGTTATGTTTGTTTAATGTTTCTTCTTTTTTTTTTAAAATTTGAATATCTGTAAACAGCCTATGTAACTGTTCACTTATATTTGAAAATCAATAAAGTTGTTTACAAAAAAGGTGGTGGCCCGACATCTACTCACCCACCTATGAAAATAATTGCTTAATTCAGCAGTATAATCACACACACTTTCATCTGCCTTGCATCTGTGCTCACGGAACTTTTTTCTGTAAGTCTCAGGTGTTAACTAAGTATTCTAGTAAACAATGTTTGACTTTTATCATAATTTAAATCAATATCAGACAATTTAAAGACAACAGTTTCAGCTTTACCATGGAGTAAGGGGATCAGGAACTGTATCCAGAGCCCTTGGTCAACATTATACTGTTTACATACTCTTTCAGGTATATGAATAAAACTATCAAAATTATCACCCTCTGTAAATTGTGGAAGAAATTTACTTACCTTTATTGCTTCTGGGGTTCGGTTATTCCTTTCCTCATTACCTCCATGACCCTGGGGAAGATTCAGCATCTCCCTCTCATGTTGATGCTGCTTCTCATTTTCTTCAGCCTCCAAATGCCACAGTCTCTCTGCTGATTCTAGTTCCAAACACTTGGCCTCTAGTTCAAGTGTCTTTAACTCCAGATGGATTTTTAAGTCCTCTGAGGAGAAAGTGAACTGTCTTGTTTCTGAGGGCTGCAAGTTCCCATCACCAGACTGGTTTTCTTCCTGGTTGCTGTTCTTAGCTGCGACTAATGCTGAAATCATTTCTTCTTTAGTCAGTCTGGCATGCACCGGTACTTTGGCTTCACAATCCTTGGACAGCTGGTTCTTTGTCAGCTTGCCATAATCCTCTGCTGACATCTTTGCCTGCTTTCCCTGATTAGACTAAACTAAACTAACAAAAAAAGTAAATAAATAAAGCTGTTGTGAAATGAAACTGAATGTTTACCTTGTGGCTGCTGAGAATACACATACCTTCAGCGACAACTGCCTACAGGCTATAAAAGCTCAATTAATAATATCACTGCTCACTAATATGTAACATCCCCTCTCTGGGCCAGTAATCAAGGAGCATGAATCCTCACCACTCACACTGGAGAAAGATGTTCACTTGGAACAAAAATAGATACACACAGTATTTCCAGATGCAGCTCTCTGCATCAAGCAGAATTTCCCTTAAGAGCACACAGGGAACACATTCAGTCCAGGGTCTGCATTTGTCTGTCTGTCTCTTTACAGGTCCCCAGTAAGACTCCCCACTGGCACTGCTATAGAGTTGAGTCCTCAGCCGAGTGTCCAGGCCAAGTCCTCCAGTACCCTCTCTGTGAAACCAGTGCTTCATGCCCCTGCTCAAAGCAGCTGATACCCACACTCTTTCAGATTTTATTTGATTTTCTCACACACACACACACACACACACACACACACACACACACACACACACACACACACACCTAGGAAAGGCTGGCATAGATTTACTAGCTATGCCCCCTTCTGTCCAGACTGTAAGGTAGTTACTGCCACCAGACACTACAAAGCCAGCTACCCTAAGGCTCTTACAAGAGTGCCAAATTATACTGAGTGAAGTTAATATTAATACAAATGGTAGTGTTTTGGCCAATGGAGTAAGGCTTTCAGGAGTGGCCACAGAGTCACCAAATAGATACAAGTCGTCTCAAAGGTTAAAATATTCTCTAAAGGACCAGCCGCAATAAAAAGTTTAAATATGTTTAACGCAAATAATAAAATAACATGAAAATATCAAATATCTATTTACAGTAAGCACTAGAGTTTTAGTCACAGGAAATATTAAAAATAACAGAGATGAATAGATTCAGACAGATACAGAAAAACAGTACTTAACTAATCTCACTATATTTTCCTGGCTGATCTGAATAATTATTATTCCCTGGTTCACTTACTAGACCAAGGTAAGATGAAGGAGGTGGGTGGTCTTCCTTCTTTGTCAGGTTCAAAAACAGAGTGCCTTGTGTCTCATTTAGTATTAAAACATCATTTTTTGCCCTAGATTACCAAATGACAGCACCCACATGTGGTCTTCTGCTTTCTGGTTCCCATACTACCCCCATTGCTAGAAAATGAACCAGAATTTAGGACATATGTGTTACCATGCACACAGAGCTTTGCTGAGATGTGTTATAGCATCTGGAAGCTATAAAACCATAAAACACTTCCAGTCTTTCTACAGGAGCTAATAAACCATTCTCTGCCACAGACATTATGTCTCTGGTTGCAGTCATTACTGTAAGGTAAATCTTTATTGCTTAAATTAAGTAATTTAATGTCTTACTGTTTTTCATAGTTAGCTGGACTAAAATTATCCTTTTCTCTTTCAGTATCCTATTTACAATAGTACAGTCTTATATAAATGTATATTTCTTTTCTGTCCAGCAGGTTACACTGTTGTACATCTTTAATGCAAGCAGCTTTACAAATACATTTTCAGACCAAGCATCTGTACAAATCAGTTTATATACAAATGACATATAATTCTTTACAAAATTCCAGCTAGCTGTCTGAGCATATGTTACACATCCACTGCCGTACTTCTCCTGGCATGTCTGACAATACTTCACATTGTCACACATTCATATGTCAATAGTCTAGTGATCACACATGGTCCACATTCCAGAGTAGTGAGAAACATCATAATTAGAAATTGGAACATTTTTAAGGTGGATGAACACATTCACAAAACACTGTGTAACACTCTTGGTTTTGTATACAGAACAAGTAGGAATCTTAAAAATATTTTTGAACACCAAATTAACACTGCTTCTATGAAGCAACATACAGGTAAGAGAAGATGTAGGGCCTATAACCAGTGTAATTATGTTATGGAGCAAAGAGAAATAACTTTGGTATCATCATCACAAAAATTCCCCTTGCAGATGGGAATTGTGCTTTAAAAGGGGTAATATATATATATATATATATATATATATATATATATATATATATATATATATATATATAAATATATATATATATAGCTTCATGTTCAGGTTGTTCAAGTTTCTGTGCTGCCAAAACAGAAAGACAGTTTTGTAAGAGGATTTATGAACACAGTAATGCTATATTAAAGGGTAATGGCATCAACTCTTTGTTTAAACATTCATTGAACTGTTTCAATTTTTCTAAATTTAATGTTGGTGTATCGGAAGTTGTTCCTAAGGATTTTTGGGGAGGTTCATGAGAAACTAAAATAGAAGTTAGGGAGCTCGTATCGTAACTCAGACTAAAAGCATCGAAACAACTGGGTTTAAATGAACAGACCTCTATTTTGGCTATTCTCAAACTTAGAGCTGCTCAAATTTAACTTTCATTTTGCAAAGTTCAGTTTACCTATGTTTTAAAGTACAAGTTTAAAATGTAGATTTTATTTTGTATTTTTATTTTTATTATTATTATTTTTATTTCAGATTGTTAGAATTCAGTCAGGTGATTTTTAATTATGTCACATGACTTATGATTTATATTTAAGTGATTAAGATGCTTTACCAAACAGTTCTGAAGAAGTCCCATTTTCAGGGATAAAAGCACTCAACTGTCATAGACTGTTTATTTTAATTGTCATAGTGTGTTTTTTCACCTTGGTCAATTAAATATATTTTCCATTCATCATCCCGCACTCTTGGTGGTTTGTTTTAGTTTTTGGTGCCTGACTGATGTGATTTTTTTAGTAGTGGAATTACCATTTGGTGGTCCTGCTGCAGCATTCGATACTATGTGAGCCCTTGTTTTTGGTTCTTGGTAATATTTGGCCACACATTCCCATGCTGGTGTTATTTTCCAACTCAAGCAGATGGGGCCTCAGTTTAACTTCTCATTCGAAGGATGGCACACTCAGGAGTGCAGCACCCCCCGTCCCACCCCACCCCATGCTGCACTGCAGTGTCAGCAACCGATCTACTAGGTTTGGGAATAGAACCTACACCCTTCTGCACCATAGGTGTGTATGCCAACTCTTGCACCACTGACATTTTTAAAAATGCATATATTTTCTCTTCTAATTTCTGATAATATAATTGCAGTTATGATAGCACAGTAGCAAATGCCATTTCATTGTTTTTTTTGTCCCCTATGCAAAGTTAAGTGTTGCAAGAGAATACACTATTTATAGAATTGACAATGAATGTATAGTTTTCTTTCTTGTTGTTTTATTGTTCAATATTTCATTGTGTTTGAGCTGTGGTTTAACAAAAACAAAAAAGGAAGCTTGTTTATTTTTAGACAAGTGACTCATAGCTGAAGTTTTTTTCTACTGTAGCTCATTAGGGATGTCCCCAAAATACCAGCATTCCAAATAAGTTCACTGCACCTTTATTTGTCTGTTTCGCTCTTCTTCAACCTGTGTAGCCTTTGGAATGATACAGTGTGTCTTATACCTCAGACAAGCATGACATGACACTTAATTTGACCAAAAATGTAATAAGAAGATGGAAGTTGACAAGCAGAAGTCATATTTTGTTTGTTTTGTTTATTTATTTGCTTACTTGTATTTTTTGACCATGGTAGAATGGTGATAAAAACTGACCAATTTCACTCTTTAATCCTGGAGCATACAGTACAAAGACATTATACTGCTGCAATGTGTTTTTGTGTAGTCTCAACAACCAGCCCTGTAACTTCTGCTGCATCTTCCATTTGACTACTAACAGAAACCTTGCAGGTAATAAGGGGGAGACTGAGGGTAAGGATGAGACTACAGTGACTGATTGTAACATGACACTACAGTGATTGATTGTAACATGAACAGTGTCACTCCACATCTCCAGGCTCAGAAAACACACTGTGAGTTTCACTGTGTTTCACCATTGGCAGTTTTGCCTCATTACTCTTTCATGGCTGAGTAGCAGTGTTCATCCAGGTGGCATAGCAGCCTCAGACTGCATTTTCTCCAAATCCTGTCAGTGGTGATGATAGTGGTGTTTGTAAATGTTACCACTGTACCTCATTTCATATGTAGGCAGAACATACAAACTTAAAATGAAATTCCATAAAAAAAATAAATAAAATTTGGAGGAACGAACTAAGGAACTAGCTTTAATAAGCAAAAACTATCACTTGGCCTATGTGTTTGGACAACGGGCTGTGGAATAGCATTAAACAGCAGACTGCAGTAAGGTAGAGGCGTACTGTTTGATGTTTTTTCTTTGTCAAAACCAAAGAAAAAACACAAAAACCTAATAAATCCAAAAGGCATACATAAATTTGGAGTACCAAACAACTTTAATCCTGATACCTCGGCATTTCGCCTTCATGATGTTGCTGCTGTAGAATTCATTGTAATTTTGCTGTTGCAGAAGTTCTATGGTTAATGTAGTAGTTTTTCATGACCAAGGGATGTGTTTATGTATAATGTGCACTGGTCACTTTAAAAGTGTGATGTATAGATAAATTTTGAAACACAATTGTTTAATTGTTTAGTATATTTAAGCTTCAGAATTTGATATGTTGATATCCCTTGAAGGCGAAATGCAGAGGTACCAGGATTAAAGTTGTTTGGGACTCCAGATTTGTGTATGCCTTTTGGATTTATTAGGTTTTTGTGTTTTTTCTTTGGTTTTGACAAGTGTTTATAGTATGGGACTGTTGGTGTTACCAGTTCTTTTGGTGACTGGTGTTATTATGGAAGCTGCAACAAATAGCTTGTTCATGGAACTACTTAAGGAGAGAGATTCCCGGTGGACTGAAGCTGATCCATGGAGCTCTGCAGGTTATAATGCCCAATCAGTGAAGTTTGAACAGCTGGAGGGACTAATGGTAAAATAAATTAATCTTTTTTATGACATTTAACTGCTAGAGAAATATTTGACTTCAAATATAACTCCCAAAGGTCTACGTATAGACTGACTTCCAGCTGGAGGGTTTACAGTGGCAGAAGAAGATTTATTGCTAGAAAGGTGTGAAGTTTCATTACAATGCACTTTGGGCTGGTTGAAAATCATAGTGAAAGGGAACTTGCATACTTTAAAACAAGTTCAGCAAGAGATTACTAGCCTAGAGAGCTCACTAAAACAAATTTCTGAGCCGTCTTTTATCACAAAATTTGGTGACATTAAACAAAAACTGAATAAAGTGGAAGCTGAAATGATTGGCAGAAAGAAGAAAAAACTAGAAAGGGACATAAATGACTTTGCCTGTGGTTCTGTGTATTCAGTTTGCCATTTCCCTCATAAGGGAAGGTTGCAAAATAGAAAGAAAAGTTTTTTGTCATCTGACTGTGATTCTTCATATTCTGCAGCTCAAACTTCGTCAAAAAAAAGAATGTCTCTTTTGAGATGCTGCCTAATGCAGGATCAGCTGGTCAAGAGAAGGGTTCTCAGGGTTTTCAGCACAGCAGCAGCAATGGGAATACAAGCAGCAAACAGAAAAAGAAAGGGAAACGTTAATTTTTGGAAAGCAGGCCACCAGGGAGACCGATTGTTACTGGCATCGGTTCTTACTTGGAAAATGTGTTGGTATTATTGGACTCTCTACTTAAAATGCATTTGAGTTCCATACCAGCCCACATAAAGAACACACAGAGCTTTGTGTTCTAATGCAGAATACGGTGTGAAGAAAAGAATATTTTTGGGCCACTTTGGATATTTCTTCTTGGTTTGCAAATATTACAACAGGTAAGGGTCTTGAAGCTATGGCATCAATACTGGGTGAAGGGCCTCGCAGTGCCTACATTTTGGAGTTACTTGAATTTTGTTTAACACACAACTATTTTAGTTTTAACAAGGAATATTGTTTGCAGATAAGGTGCACTGTAAGGTCCCTGTTAGATCGACGAAAAATCAAAATCTCTTGAAAATGCCGTTCTTTGTAATCGCTGTTGTGAGGTAGCGGTACATTGAAGATCGGAAAATTTGCCATTTCTTCACTGTAGTGCGATCTCGGAGTTGGAGTATATGTTTAGCGGGAGGTGTGGGGGCGCAGCCCCTGACAATAGCGATTTCCTGCATTTCCGCTCATGTGAGCATTCGAAATTTTGAAATTTCGTCTGTATAATACAGACCCCACTGCTAAGGGGGCTCCTTTTGCTCCCTCTTATGCTGTTTTGTACATGGGGGAGTTTGAAAAGCGGTTTGTGTACAGCCATATTTATTACAAGGAGAAGGTGATATTGTATAGGTGATACATAGACGATTTGATTTTCATATGTAAGGGACCTCTGTCTGAGTTTGAGAAATTTGTGGGGGATTTGAATTCTAACAGTCATGGTTTACAGTTCTGTTGACACACAGACTTCAGTACTATTAGTTTTGTGGATGTCCAGTTTTTTGTGAATGAGATGGGAGTTATTCAATATGTTCCATTTAGGAAGAGTACTGCTGTGAATCATTTTTTGCATGCTTCCAGCATGCACCCTGAACATCTCATTAAGTCATTGCCTTATGGTGAATTTAGATGGCTTTTAAAGAGAAATCTCTGGCTGAAGTAGAGGAGAGATTATCGGCCAGAGGGTATTCTAGATCTATTCTTAATGAAGCAAAGAATAAATTGTTAAATAATGTGACAAGTAGGGAACAATTGCATGAGAATAGTAAGTTTGGACATAGAATTCAATTTACTTCAAGAGAGGAGAGGACAGAAAATAAAATATTTATGTTACTAGGTTTAGTCCCTTTTCAGACACACTTAGACAGGTGGTTACAAGGTTATGGCCAATGATAATAGCCGATAATAAACTCACCACTTTATTTCCACAACATGTGACTTTTTCTTTTGGTAGATTTTTAAACCTAAAAGAATTGTTGAACTACCCAATTTCCAATCGGACCCAGAATAGTTCATTAGGGTATTTTCCTTGTGGGAGATGCAGTGTGTGCCATAAAATCAGAAATTTATCTAATACTATGATCAATGGGCACAGATCTGTCTCTCAAGCAAGGTTTAATTGTCAGTCATGTGGTGTTACATATATTCTGGGTTGTGGGTGTGATGAGGTTAGATGGTATATAGGCCAGAAAAAAGAAAAGTTAAGATTAGAATTTTGGAACATTTGGGAAATATTAGAAGAGGTAACATAGGCTTCAGTCCAGTGGCAGAACATTTTATTGAAGCCCATTCGGGAAATTTTGATTCCCTGTTTTCTAGTGAATTAGCCCAACCATCTGATAACTGTGGTAGTGGTACTCTATTTGCTAATATGTTAAGTCAGCTGGAGACTACTTTTATTTATAATTTTGGAACCTTGGTTCCACGTGGATTAAATCAGGAGGTTTTGCTAAATTTTTGAAGAAATCTCATTGACAATTTGTCCATATATGTATATATGTGTGTGTGTGTATATATTTTTATATGAATACATACACACATTATGAGAGGTTGTTGTTGTTGTATTTCTTATGTAAACTTGGTTGAATTTTTATGATGATGCTGCTGCTGTAGAATTCATTGTGATTTTGTTGCTGCTGAAGTTCTGTGGTTAATGTAGTAGTTTTTCATGACTAAGGGATGTGTTTATGTATAATGTGCACTGGTCACTTTAAAAGTGGGATGTATAGATACATTTTGAAATAATTGTTTAATTGTTTAGTATATTTACACTTCAGAATTTGATATGTTGATATCCCTTGAAGGCGAAATGGTGAGGTACCAGGATTAAAGTTGTTTGGTACACCTTTTGGATTTGTGATGTTTTTTCCTGTCTGTAGTGTGGCATTTCATACTGTTACACCCTTTCCCTATCTGAGAAGGTAAATAGTAAATAGATACAGGTATTAGGTACTGTGTTCCATAACAACATCCTCTTCAAGCTCATATTCCAATACAGTATCCCATGCAGACAATTTTCTTACCGCGAACTTCCGTTTCTGATCTCTAATAGTTATTAGTTCCACTTTTTAATCTCTGTAGTAATTTTTCACCCATCACTGATTTTTTTTCTTCTAGGTCTAGCTTTCTTAACTGCCGTCAGTATTGAAAACATCAACATTTTCAGTAATTTAGTATTTGTTACTTTACCCCAAAGCAGCAAAAACATTTTTGTGCTGAGGTTAAATCCTCTTACAAGTATAAAGTTTAGTTTATTATTCAAGTAATTTTTGCTCTGAAGCAGCTCTTTGCATTCCCAGAGTATGTGCTTCTAAGAACATCTTTCTGAACCATCACATATCCGGCAGATGCTTCTTATCTACTGAAACATTTTCTCAAGTCTTGTAGGAGTATACAAATATGGGTGTAACATTTCAACACATAAATTCTTCATTTTATTGACTTAGTTGCATATCTTGGATTTACACATATTTCCCACCACTGCTAATCTTTACGCAATATCTTTAATGGTTCACTGCATGCTATTTTTTACCTTTGTACTGTATTGTCTTTTTAAATCCAATAATACCCAATACTTAGTACTCTTTTGTAGTCTGCCGGTTTTGTTCTAGATTCAGTTGTAAACTGTACATTTTTGGTCTAACAAAATGACTTTCCAGCCTCTGCATATCTTCCTTATTAGATCTGTATACTCAAGTTAATCTAAGTTCAGTGACCCAAAAATTGTCTAGCTTCTTCCTGTTTTATTAGCCATCTCCTTTTGTTATGTGCTCCAAAAATGTTGGTTCTTTCTTCTATCTTCTCTACATGTACATTTCTTTATAAATATATATATATATATATATATATATATATATATATATATATATATATATGTGTGTGTGTGTGTGTGTGTAGTATATTCTATTGATGTTCTAGTTTTCTTGGGTCTAACTTCTTTTAACCTAAAGACGTGCTTAATACCTTTATGTATGTAATGCTCTTCATATTCATTTCCTAGATCTACTCAAATGACCCTCAACTCGTTGGCACTGTGCCTAGCATGTGTTTCCATTTAGGCATATAGTCTATATCTTGAATCAAATATATTTATTTATCCAACTGGATAGAAGCCCATTTTCAGTGAAAGCCCAGGGAGAAAAGCTCCAAATTATTACAAAGCATTTTAAAAACAATAATTTTATAATCCTCAAAAAAAAAAAAAAATAAAACAAAACCATCTGCAGTTTAAATTATAACAAATTAGGCATAATATGGAAACGTTTAAAAATCGATACAGGTTATATGGCATCATTTAATATTTAGACGAATTTTCAACAGTTTGTAGAGATATTAAAGTCTAATTAAGTTAGTCTAATACAAACAGGAATTGCAATATGAAGTAAAGGAAAACAGGCTTATGGCATATTTAGAGAGAAAACCAGGGAAGAGAATTTGATAGAAATAAGAAGTAAGTGAAGAAGGGAAAGTAAGGTGGTATAAGGAATGAAGAGTTAGTTGTTTACAGTTAGGGATATAGGTTATCCTAGTTTTGAGCAAGAACAAAGCCAGATTTTAGCTAGCTATTAATGTAATTTGTATGGCCTTATGTTTCCATATCTGGAATCCCTAAACTCAACTTTTACTTTATCAGTATTTTTTCCAGTTGCATACATTCACTTTTCTTATCCCAGATACTCCTTAATTTCATTTTTCATATTCTTCCATGTCTGGTCTCTTGGTTGATGCAAATAAGCCTGACCCGAAGAACTAGTGGGACCAGAAACAACTAAATCACTTGTATCTTACTTTTGATGTCCATGAATAACATTTTCTTTAGTTTTATCTTATAATCTTTTGGGTAGTTTCTTCCAATATTTCTTTAGCTGCTCGACCAACATCCCTTTAAGACCATATCTCATCCTATCATGTTCCCACAAAAATGTAAAACTCTGTACCAAGACATGTGCCGGGGCATAGTTCATTAATAGAGCATTTGTTTTTACTTCATTTACTTTATGTCCTGTTGTCCTGTTAAAATCTTACAATTTATCAAATATAAATTTGTTATAATGTTCTGGATAGGTAACATATAGTTTACCATCCACCAAAAAGGGTTGTTTTCTCAGTATGTCTCCATTTATAAGCAATTAAGCTTGATTGTCTTACGTCCCTGACTAGTTTCTTAAATATAAAGCAAAGAGTAATAGTGAATGTGGACAGTCCTGACTAGAACCTTTTGTAAGGTTAAATGTTTTAGGTAGTTCACCATCACACTTCACTCTAACTTGAGCTTATCTGTAGGTATTAAATAATAATTGGTTTATAGGTAAGTAGTAGGCTAGCCGTACTTGTGGGCCATTTTGAGCCTAGGCAATTTTCATTTTTATTCTTAAAATAATCTATCCCATAGCCCTCCAAACTGTTCTGCTGATGTTGCAGAAGTAGTTTAGACCCCTAGGCCAAGTATTTCTGATGCCATTTGACTTACTGACTTGCAGTAAATCCATCAGTAATGGGTTGGTGGATGCCTTGTGTTCCAGACACAGGTCACCTCTGAGTCAGTAGAATACCCAGTTAAGTGATAGGACTATGAGCTGGTAAATGTAGGACATGCTGTTTAGGCCTTGCATCATTTTAGTAAGGTATCTCTGTGGGTGTTCCAGTTGTAGCATGAGTCTGGACAGATGTATGCCAAAGGCGGCATTATATTCAATGAGTAACTTAATTAGGGTTTGGTAGAGGGGAACAATGACATCCCTAGATCTAGACACAATTCCTTTGTTTAGAAAGTATGCAGTATAGAATGACTTTCTTACAACAATCGACAAATGTTGGTTAAAAGTTAGGTCGCTGTCCACATAAATTCCCAAATCCCGAACAACTGGGTCAACTCTTAATGTTGTTTCTGTGAATGGAAACCAAAAACCTCAGTGGATCTCTTCATAAATTTCCAACTCATATTGTCAATGCTTTTTTGGTATCCTTCTGTTCTTCTTCTCTTTCAGCTGTTCCCGTTAGGAGTCACCACAGCGCATCATCTCTTTCCATTTCTTCCTATCCTCTGCATCTTGCTCTGTCACACCAACCACTTGCATGTCCTCTCTCACCACATCCATAAACCTAATCTTAGGCCTTCCTGTTTTCCTCTTACGTGGCAGCTCCATCCTTAGTATCCTTTTCCCAATATAACCAGCATCCCTCCTCAGCACATGTCCAAACCAACGCAGTCTCGCCTCTCTGGCTTTGTCTCCAAACCGTCCAGCCTGAGCTGACCCTCTAATATACTTATTCCTAATCCTGTCCATTCTCGTCACAATCAGTGCAAATCTTAACATCTTTAACTCTGCCACGTCAGGCTCTGACTGCTGCCCTTTTGTCAGTGCCACCATCTCCAACCCATGTAACATAGCTGGTCTCACTACCCTCTTCTAGACCTTCCCTTTCACTCTTACTGGTATCTGTCTATCACAAATCACTCCTGACACTCTTCTGCACCCATTCCACCTTGCCTGTACTCTCTTCTTCACCTCTCTTCCACACTCACCATCACTCTGAACTGTAGATTCCAAGTACTTAAACTCATCCACCTTCGCCAACTCTACTCCCTGCATCCACACCATTCCTCTAGCCTCCTTCTCATTCACACACATGTATTCTGACTTAGTCCTGGTTACCTTCATTCCTCTTCTTCTCTCTAGAGCATATTTCCACCTCTGCAGGGTCTTCTCAACCTGGTCCCTACTCTCACTGCATATCACAGTGTCATCTTCAAATGTCATAGTCCATGGGGCCTCCTGTCTGATCTCATCTGTCAACCTGTCCATCACCACTGCAAATAAGAAGGGACTCAGAGCTGATCCTTGATGTAATCCCACCCCCACCTTAAACGCATCCGTTACTCCCACCACAGACCTCACCACCGTCACACTACCCTCGTACATATCCTGTACCACTCTTACATACGTCTCTGCCACTCCTCACTTCCTCATAGAATACCACATCCAAACCTATTAATATATAATTATCATCAAGTGCATCCTTTTGAATCATAACGGTTTGGTCAAATGTTTGCTTACCCTCTATAAATGCACTGCCCCAAGTCTGTTATTCTCTGCAATATTTTTTTTTTTTTTGCCACAATTGTCATAAACACTCTGTAACAGTGATTCAGAACTGAAAAGTCTGCAAGTCCCTGGAAAAATATTTCCCCCTTCCATTGGCATAACTGCCATTATTCTTTCTTTCCAAGTCAAAGGCACAACCCCACCCAAAATTTGCTAGCCATACTTGTATTACATCCTGCTTTTTTTCTGTAATTCTTTTGAGATTCCATCACTACCAGGGTTTCCCTGTTGTGTAGTTTCTCATGACTGCTTTAATTTCTGTTTTCTTTCTTTTTGATGTTAATGCCCCTCTCTAGTTGTCTGAAATATATTACCATTTCCTTGAGATTCCTTTTGATGTTATACCATTTCCTTGAGATTCCATCACTACCAGGGTTTCCCTGTTACATAGTTTCTCATGACTGCTTTAATTTCTGTTTTCATTCTTTTTGATGTTAATGCCTCCCTAGTTGTCTGAAATATATTACCATTTCCTTTGCGTTGCTTTCAGCCTCTACATCTTGTGTATATGCTGTACGGTAATAATTCACCATTAACATTCATGATTTTTCCAGGGTCCACTTTTGTCTTGCCATTTGCATAATTCCTGATTAAAGTTATCATCCTTTCAACTTTTTGCTGCCTCGTATGTTAAGTCAGCAATTTGGTTGCTGTAGAGTTATATAAAGTAGTTGTTTTAAAGCTATTGTTTTATATTAATTCATTCATGTTTTCTAAAGACTCATGCACCGACATTCCAACTTTTTTTCAGTTGCTCTTCAGCCTGTTGTGTTCTACTTGTTCATTTTTGCTTCTGTAAATCCATTTTAAAGGAAATGTAATTTTCAGCCATCCTGATCCCTACTTTGGCTATTTGTCCATATCTTATTTACTTTCATTGTGACCACATTTGTTTTCTTCACATTACAATTATCCTATTCTTTGTAAGATGTATTTACTGCTTAGGTTCAAATCTAATAACATTTCAGTTAAAGTCTGATATACTCAGTTATTAAATTGCTTACTTTACAGAAGGAGTACTAGAAAATGCTAGTGTTTATCACAGTATGGTTGTAGTTGCATACAAAGCTTAATTTGTATAAGTGCGGGACTTCACACTATCACCAGATATGTTTGCATGGTTCAGGCTGTGTTACAGTATTCCTTCAATATGCAGCATCTGTCTAAACTTACCCAGGAACCGTGTCTCACTGAAAGATGTGTACATTCTACTTCTTTCTGCCATATTTTCATTACATCGATCAGCCAAAATACATGCATATATTCCCCTAAGTGTCAGTTCTTGGCCAGTATTCTATGGCATCTTGGCCTTCCAGCGGCATCTTCCTTGTTTCCTCTAGAATTCTAATCTCCTGCTACTGTTATCCATCCTTGAAGAAGGGCTACAGTTTCTCCCATAATGTTCTTTATATCCTGTTTCACTACTTTCAGAATAGTGAATCTGGAGTGTATCTAAACAGTCCTGTATTGGTTTGCAATTGACTGTGCAGTAGCTTGGTAACAGAAGCTTTTATTTGAATGTATATTTTATTTTTTAGCACTGTTTTTCAGTGTTTGTGGAAAGGAAGGGATAGCTTGGAGATGAGAAGATTTTGTTGGATTTATTTCTGACAGGCAAACGCTAGCCACCCTAAGCAGCCTAGTCAGCTTTAAATTCACACATACTACAGAGAGGGCAATCCAGAGCTTATCTAAACAATCCTGTCTTGGTTTGTTGTTTATTGATCTTTACTGTTAGAGGTGTGACTGTGAGCAATAACAAGCAGAAGGTATTGGGCACATTTGTGTGTGATGTAAAGTAATTCCAGCTTTTGTGTGACTTTCACAATTTGTACCATCAGAGTAACAACTTTACTGTATTTAATTTAGTATTTAGTTGTATATTGTTTGTGTGATTTTTGTCATAGAAGTTGATTTAAGTTCTCTTTGAATTCTATGTTACTGATATTGATTATTCTTTTCTTTTATAATATTCATTTGAAGATGAATATGGATTCCTTAAATGAGTATGCCATTAATGATTTGCTAATGCACAAATATGTTGTACAGTGTACCAAATGCTGTGTATATTTAAAGGTAACACCTGATAGCAGTGGTGATCTGTGTTCTTCGTCTCAAAAGTTGGATGTTTTGCTTACCATTATTAGTAGTAAATCTAGACTTACTGATGACGATTGCACTTGTACAATTGGCATGGCTTGGAGATCTGTTATTACATATATTAATGGCTGGACTGATGAGATAAATAATGTTAGACAAAGAGCAAACAGAACACATTTAGGAAAGGGTGTGTCTGCTGTCTGTAAAGTTTAATCAACCCCTGTGAAACAAGATAATACCACTGACAAGTATTCAGCAATCTGATGATTTAAATCATGTAGAAGGAAATAAAAAAGGAAGAAGTACAACAAATAACGATGAAGATAAAGAAACTGATAAATGTCTGTAAAACAAAAATAATACATACCAGAAAGGACACTGCTTTCTTATGTAACACACAGGTTACAGGGAATGATAACACTTTTCTATCAAAGAACCTTCATTCTACAGAAAAAAGGCATACTTATCCCAAAAGAGAAGGTAGAAAAACAAGGCAAAAGGTGGGTGAAAAGGGAGAAATCAAAATTGAACCTGGAAGGATTGAAGAACATTACTGTAAGACAAAAGGGGAGAAACAGGTGTTGACAACATGGCTCAAGCTGTGGATGTACAAAGCCAGCTGGATGAGAGTTGTATGCTTCCAAATATAATAAGCAATGAAAACAGTGGGATTAATAAGACTAATGGTGATGAAGATCATTCCTTTGTAACAATTGCAGAGTAGATATTACTGAATTAGAAGTTGAACATTTTCCAGATCTGGTCAGAAAATATATTCTGGTAATTGGAGATTCAATTATTCGGGGAGCTGATACTTACATTTCAGAGAAGATAATGGACATCAAATAGTGTTGTGCTTGTCAGGAGCAAAAACAGAGGATGTGAGGCAGGCCTTAGAATGCCTTAATGTAAGGAAGTACAGATCTGTTTTTATTCATGTCAGTACAAATGGCCTCATCTGCAAGGAATCTCTGAATGTTAGTAGGGATCTTACAGCCCTCTTAGATGGCATAGCTTATACAGGTGTTAGGATGTATTTTTCACAAGTCACATACAAGTCACATAGAAGATTCATGTCACCATGAGTAATAAGGTGTTTTGGGTAAATAGCTACATGAAAAAATGTCCAATTTAAAAAAATGGAAATACATAAAGTGCCTGAGCCTAATTTTGGGCACAAATGTTCAAACAGGATGGCATATACCTGTCAAGATCAGGAAGGAGAATTTTTGCAGCAGATATTTTGCAATATTTGACAAATACAAGGCAGAATTTTTGCCAGGTCAAAGATTTAACAGTTCACAGATAGCAACATTTGATGCATGTTTGATGGATATTAATGCTGAAAGCAGACTGACATTATTGCTTGTGAAACATGGTTAAAGAAGAATGACTGGAATCCAGTTCTGTCAGTATATAAATATTTTTACTGTAACAGAAATTCTAACAGAAAATTAGATGGAAGTGTTATGACAGGGATTACAGATAGTTATGAGGTTTGTGATTATTACATGTTCAGTGATTACACCAGGACTATAGATTGTGTAACTGTGACAATAAAGACAACCCTGGAACATATAACAATTGTTAGTGTATAGTCCTCCAAAGTAAAGTGCTGCTGGCCTAGAGGAGTTCATACATTTCTTGCATGAAACACGAGAGGGAAGAATAATAGTATTTGGGATCTTAAATTTACCAGAAAGAGACAGGAATAATATTGCTTCAACAAAATTAGTAAGGAAATTTTCAGGAACAATTGCTTCAGAATGTAAAAACAAAATTACCAAGAAACAGAACATACTAGACATTCTTTGTATTCCTAAAGAAATTCCTGTTAGTTCATGTTAGGTTTTAACATCATTGATGTGCAGTAATCATGGAGTTATAAAAGTTAATTTGTTACTAGGTAATTCTGCCAAACTGAAAGTCTAAGCTAATACACAGAATATTAATAACAGATTATATGACAACAAAATGGTTACAGTGTAAAACTAATTGTGATGCATTCAGTAGAAAAACTAAACAGGGAATGTAGAAAGTTTTGAAGGAGAAATTCGATTGCAAAAAAAAAAGTTTAACTCGCCTCACAGTAAGAAACTGTACGGTTCGATTCTCAGCTAGAGCGTCTTCTGCGTGGAGATATGCGTGAATGGGTGTACCTTCGTTGAAGGTTGTGCATCAGGGCTGGTAACTCGGCACGTAAAAATCAACTACCAATCATTAGCAGACCGGAGTTCCGCTGTGGCAACCCCTAACTGGGAAAAGCCGAAAGACAAAACAATCAGGATCTAGTCACACAATGTCAGGAAGATATATTTCTATAAGAACAAAATACTTGATTAAGGTGAGAGACAAATATATGAAGTGGAAACAAAGTCGAACTGCAGCTTTGAAATAAACAAGCTGGACAAACAAATTAAGCATAGTGTGAGACAAGATCAAGAAAATTTTGAAAAAAATTTAGATAACATATTCAGCAGAAGCGTTGTTGCCTCACAGCAAGAGGTTCTCCTGTTCGATTCTCGGCTGGAGTGCCTTCTGTGTGGAGTCTCATGTCCTCCCTGCGGTCGAGTGGCCTCCGAAAGACATGCGTGAATGGGTGTGCCTTCGCTGAAGGTTGGGTGTTGGGCTGGCAACACGGCACCATAAAAATCGACTGCCAATCATTAGCGGACCGGAGTTCCGCTGTGGCGACCCCTAACTGGGAAAAGCCGAAAAGACAAACAACAACATTCAGCAGAATAGGAAACCATTTTATAGATACATAAGATGTGGAAGGAGTAAAGACATACAAATTGCTGAACAGATTATAGATATATTTATAAAATCTTATGCAAAACAGTTTGGTTACACAAAGGGGGTGATTAGTTGTCCTAGTCGCATCCAGATAACCTCAGATACTGAAATCAAATTAGATTATATTGAAAAAGAACTATGCAAAGTGGACCCAAACAAAGCACAGTGAGGAAACAGAATTGGTAATAATGATCTGCGAGCACTTCAGCAAGAACATACAGTGTTATTCTGTTAGTAGTGTTAGTCTCTTATTTACTAGGCCATATAAATATGGGGAGATTCCTCAAGATTGGAGACATGCACTTATTAAACATGCCTTTAAGGGAAAGGGGAGTAGGACAAACCCAGAATCATACAGACCTTTAAGTTTACTTTCACTAGAAAAAGAATGGAGAAGGTAATATTGGATAAGTTATTGTCAGAACTGAAAGCTTAGGACTTGAAACCATATATCAGCATGCATATGTTGAAAACAGATCTATTACCACCTGTAACATGATGTTCTGTAACAATATAATTGCAGCTGTGAGTGAAAAACTGTGCTGTGATGTGATTTATGGCAACGGTGGTGCAGCGGTTAGCGTTATTGCCTCACAGCAAGAAGTTCTCTGTTTCGATCCTCTGCTGGGGTGCCTTCTGTGTGGAGTCTGCATGTTCTCCCTGTGGTCGTGTGGGCTTCCTCTGGGTGCTCTGGTTTCCTCCCACATCTCAAAGACATGCTGTAGGTGGATTGGACACTCTAATTTGGCCCTAGGCAAGAGTACGTGTGTGTGTGTGTGCGCCTTCCGTCGAAGGTTGGGCGCCGGGCTGGCAACTCGACACTGTAAAACTCCACTGCCAGTCATGAGTGGACAGATGATCCACTGTGGCGACCCCTAACAGGGAAAAGCCAAAAGAAGAAGAAGGAATGTCAGCATTTGACTTGATGAGGTGGATAGCTGCAAGGTTTACAGATAGGACACAGCAAGTATCATACAGCAACTGGAGTGTTGAAATTCTTGGTTACAGTCAGGGTGCCCCATAGGGCTCTGTCCTCGACCCATACTTGTTAAGACTTTATCTTTCATTCATCAGTCATTTACTTCTCTCTTCCTCCCTCCTACACTGTCATGGTACCTTTATTAGAAGCAAACGTAACATAAAAACAGTTTGCAAATTGAAAACAGAGACTTTTATCAGCCAGCATGCTGTGCAGATCAAACCTTTCAGTAAAATATAAATTTTGATTTTTAACATTTTGACATGTAATATTTGCATCATTACTTTTTTTACGTTACGTTATTTTCTGTTTAGTGCTTACACAATTCAATGATTGTAAGATATCATTCAGAATGCCGTTCACATTTTAAGAGTATCAGTCACATCATTTGCTTTATGAACATTTATCCTTGTTTGAATACTGTCCTAATTCCGTGTTCACAGTACACACATTTATTGAAAACTTTCATATCCTTTGTTTTATACATCATTTTCCTTTGGAAAACAGGAAAGGGTTTTGCAGAAAATGTCATCACTGAAGTGTCCAATATTGGCTTTCCTACACTTGTTGACAGGTAGCTTGTACCTTTACCACCTTCTCCAGCCTTCAGCTGCTGTTTTCTCTTTGGTAGTTCACTTTGTACTTTTGAGGGTGTGAGGAGGCTTTTAATAGAGTTGGACCGAAGATTCAAAGTAAAGCAGGATACAGTCACTTCTGAATTACTTTATTTAACAGTCTGTACTTAGCTGATTACCTTTCTGTCACCATCCTGGAACCATATTATCTATTTGGTAACTTAAATAGAATATAAATTATTATTAATATCACTGCTGCTCTTTCCTTAGTTTATTCCATGCTGAAAGCATCACATCTGACAATCCAAAATGTGATGTTTCGTACACTGTAATATTCATATGGCTGTTTATAGTTTAATTTGGGCTAGTTCACTTGAGTTCCTTCATTACTCTGTCATTTTGAACTGGAATATTAGGTGTATTAGATTGTATGAGCACTTTACCTTCTCATTTCTTTAGCTATCCCCATGCAGTTAATACAGCCTTTCCTCATTCTGTTTTCTTCAATAAATAGCCCTTTTTCATTTAATCTTGTTCTTTTCATTAAACGTGTCATACAGCACCACTCTTCATTTATTTACCACTGTTAATTTTTATGTGTTCTTCACTGCCCTGTAAAAGTTTGCACATCCTCTGAAATGTTTTCACTTTCAGGATTTGGTGGAACGTTCTTTATCATGTTGAATATATCTCATCCTTTATGTATATTCACTGAAAACCAATCTCCTCCATAGTGCCTCTCCCCAGACCTGCATCAGTCTCATCCTTAGTGACCCTCCCCAGACCTGCATCAGTCTCATCCTTACTCTCCCCAGACCTGCATCAGTCTTCTCCTTAGTGACCCCCCCAGACCTGCATCAGTCTTCTCCTTAGTGACCCCCCCAGACCTGCATCACTCTCCTCCTTAGTGACTCTCCGCAGACCTGCATCAATCTCATCCTTAGTGACCCTCCCCAGACCTGCATCAGTCTCCTCCTTAGTGACCCTCCCCAGACCTGCATTAGTCTCCTCCTTAGTGACTCTCCCCACACCTGCATCAGTCTCATCCTTAGTGACCCTCCCCAGACCTGCATCAGTCTCATCCTTGGTGACTCTCCCCAGACCTGCATCAGTCTCATCCTTAGTAACTCTCCCCAGACCTGCATCAGTCGAATCCTTAGTGACCCTCCCCAGACCTGCATCAGTCTCCTTCTTAGTGACCCTCCCCAGACCTGCATCAGTCTCATCCTTGGTGACTCTCCCCAGACCTGCATCAGTCTCTTCGTTAGTGACCCTCCCACACCTGCATCAGTCTCCTCCTTAGTGACCCTCCCCAGACCTGCATCAGTCTCCTCCTTAGTGACTCTCCCCAGACCTGCATCAGTCTCCTCATTAGTGGCCCTCCCCAGACCTGCATCAGTCTCCTCTTTAGTGACCCTCCCCAGACCTGCATCAGTCTCCTCCTTAGTGACCCTCCCCAGACCTGCATCAGTCTCCTCCTTAGTGACCCTCCCCAGACCTGCATCAGTCTCCTCCTTAGTGACCCTCCCCAGACCTGCATCAGTCTCCTCCTTAGTGACCCTCCCCAGACCTGCATCAATCTCCTCCTTAGTGACCCTCCCCAGACCTGCATCAATCTCCTCGTTAGTGACCTTCCCCAGACCTGCATCAGTCTCCTCCTTAGTGACTCTCCCCAGACCTGCATCAGTCTCCTCGTTAGTGACCCTCCCCAGACCTGCATCAGTCTCCTCCTTAGTGACCCTCCCCAGACATGCATCAGTCTCCTCCTTAGTGACCCTCCCCAGACCTGCATCAATCTCCTCCTTAGTGACCCTCCCCAGACCTGCATCAGTCTCCTCCTTGGTGACCGCCCCCGAGATCTGTATCATTGCTTACTCTCCTTTATGATGTATTTCTAACATCTGATCTTTGTACCACAGCTGCTATTGTTAACCTTTTCTTTTGCTAAGTTGCATGCGATTTGCCTAGGTTTTGTCCTGTTTAGTTTATTTCAGTATGCCTCATTGCCTCTTTTGTTGTGCATATGGTAATTGATGTTCTTTACTTTAGTAAATGCTCACTCCAATTCCTTCATTTTTCTTTCAAGTTTTGCTTACCATTAATTTCTCAAGAGTTTTGTAGCATGGCTGCTTTCTATTCTGTTCAGAGTTTTGATTTTCTGCATTCCTTCTCATACTATTCTGTTGTAACGGTCTGTCCTGTTAAAACATTACTTTTTGTCTTTTCTTTACTTCATCATATGCCTGACAAAGTTTCTTGGACAAATGTACTCATTATCTGAATAGGTATTGTTAATCACCTTTGTCTACAAAGTCTCTAGGAACCACCCTACCATATTTTGATTATTTGTGGCTGCCTTGTTTAAACAGTTATTTTACCCATGTGTTTTTTTAGCTTCTCTCTTTCTCTGTAGGCATGTTATCACTTCTTCAAAACCTATCTTTGCCTAAGATTCTAGTATGAAAAGTAGGCTGCACTATTATCATGGCCTCTTCATACTGTACTCTTCTTTCTGTGGGCCATTTATTTTGCAAGAGATGTACTTGGTACTTCATGGTTGCTCCGGCTGTCCCCTGTCTGTTATGTATCTTTCAGTCTCACACAAAATAAATACAGTTTTTAGTATGATTATAAAAAATGAGCTACTGTTTAAGTTCTGCATTTATTGGTTGGAAATCTTCATTCACAATAATGAGGCCCAAGTTCTGCAGTAATGTCTAAACATAAGAGCTTTGTATACAAAAGAGTGATGCACAGAGAGCACTTTTATGCATACATAGGTGAACACATTTTGCTGTTGCTTGCGTCCAGTTTCAATTTTGTCAGGGTTATTTCATAACTTGCCTTAGCTCTGCCTATATACCCCCTCATTTTTTTAAATTCATTTGCTGTTTCGTCAATGTATGGTACCTTAGTTCTATGATTTCTTTGGCTTCTGTTTGATGCAGATACTGCCTTTCTTTCTTTTCAAAATGTATTCCTTCAGTCTTCATATCAAAGCCATAAGCACCATGCATCTTTTCTTTATCTGTATGCCATTTCAGGTTATTCTCATCTGTACCTGCAGTGGTTGTCCCAATTTTTTTCCATATAAAGGCAGCACTGTGATGCAAGCTTAGCATTGCTGATATACAGAACTTGGTTCTCAGTTGGAGTATCTTCTTTGTATACTTTGCATGTTTACTGTGTCTGATTAGGAGTTGCTGGGTGCTGTTGCTTCCTCCCATATCCCAGACATGTGCCACAGATAAATTGGTGATCCTCTGAATTGTAATATGTTTGCATCCTGTCTGTGACTGGGTGTGAGTGTGTATTTGTGTCTCCTCCAATAGACTGGCACCATGTATAGAATTAGTTTCTCCTTCACGTTCACACACATACTGAGAATCTGAATAGGATGTGGATCCCTGTGACAATGACTTAGGTAGAGTGGGTAAATGGAGAATGAATGATTGTACTTTGTTTCTGTTACAAGCAGGCCTCTGTGTTGGCATTACCTATTCTTTCAAGGCCAGATCTTGAGAAGTGTCTCCTTATTCTGATTTGTCTTGATTAATTTCTATATCAGTTCCTCCCTTTTTCGTGTCTTACTTTCTTCATCACACCATAGAATTAGATTTGATGTTTAGCATAGTATGTGATCTTTATGTGAAATTTCAGGCCTTTTTCCTGTGTATCCAAAGTTTTGCTGAGTATAAAATATGGATTTGTATACTTTTTTTTGGGGGGGGGCACTCTGATTCTCCTTTTACCATGGGAACACATGTCCCACCAGGTGCTCTGCTGACACATACCAGAGCCCTTTAGCCCATTTTCCCTTAGGGCCAGTAGTTGAGTGCATGGGTAGAGGGGCTGTCATCCGTGGAGACTGGATTTTATCTTTATGGGCTTATATGTTCCTACGTTCCTACTGCAGATACCAACATTGTTCCTAAATGACTAATGTACAATGGGTATCTGCTTTGGCTGTGTCTCCCAATGTCTGTCAGAGATGTCCTGAAAATCAGCTGTGCCCCCATGAAAAGTAAGTGCCTGCAGTGATCTTTGGTGTCACTAGAAATTTCACCTGGAGTTCACACTCCCTGACCCCACCACCACCGCCAACAAGAAGTGACCACCTACATCTCATCATTCATTTCTCTCCTAGGCCAGCTCTTCCAGTGACCAAGCCACTAGCTGAACACATGTCTGGGTGACAGTTGGGGCTTTATCCCTCGTCCACCAGTGGACGCTAGCTTCCAGGTTTTTATTCTTGCTTCTGTACTTTGATAAAGAATAGATTTATCAAGTTCTGGTTTTCTGTAATGCTGGATTTATTTTTATTATTTAAGGCAATTTCTTGTAAAATATGTCATTTTTTTTCCATCTGTACCTAGCTTGCTGTATTGCAAATACCCTCAGTCTTTGCTGAAATTACAGTGGTTTTGGCAGAAGGGTCATAGATACCAGTTTTTCTCAGAGAAACTTCAGTCAAACACTCAAAAGTATGAAAATCAAGTGTTTGATAAACATATAAGTTGTCCCTTTTTCATCTAGGGAAGTGCAGGATTGTTGTATAATAAAAAGGGTTTCCTTTAAACTTCTGCTATCCCATGAATTTACTTTCTGTTTCTGTGACGTCTTACCGTTAGGTTAATATGTAAAATATTTAAACTTACAGTGTTGTTTAACACTCCATTATAGTGTATTGTTGATTTTGGAAGTGTCTTCCTTGATAACAGATTTTGTTCTTTTCTCGTGGCCATCATCCCTGCTTGCATTTAAATTCATTTCTTGCTTAATTTGTAGATGCCTTGGTTTACATATATTAATGCTTTGAGTCACAATCTTCTTGAGTAGCACAGTGGTGCAGAGGTTAGCATTGCTACTTCACTGCAATGGGTTCTCCAGTTCTTTTGTCAGGTGGGGTGCCTTTCTGTAAGGAGTCTGCATGTCCTTGCTGTGACACTGTCAGTTTCCACAAGATGCTCCAATTTCCTCCCACCTTCAAAAGACATTTGGATTGGCAATCCTTCCGATTGCACATAACTATGTGTGACATGCTGCTGCATTAGTTTGTCCGCCTTGTGTCTGCAAAGTAATGGGAAAAGAGCCAAGTCCCCATGATGCTGAATGGAAAAAAAACAGGTAACTGGAGAATGAATGAGTGAATGTTTTCCTTCACAGTATGTCTCTCTCCTCCTGCATATTGTGAGCTGGCTGGGTGTGCTTCTCTTAGACAAATCTGTTATCATCTATGCTGTGTGGTTGTTTTTTAAATACACTTCATAGCCGCCAGAATACCAGCAGTTATTCTTTGTCGATTCACTTTTCTTTTAGATTTTTTTTTAATAGTTCAAAATATTTCTGGGGCATTTTTATTACTTGGGGCACAAAAAATGTATTTATTAGTTGCTATCTACCTGATAATATTTTCATTAATCTGAGAGAAGTCATATTTTAACTAGAATTGTATTCAGACTCCACTGCCTATGTCTGTTTATAACGCAGTGTGGTCTCACCAGTCTTTCTGAGTCTTATATATAGTTTTCATTCACATAATACAGTGAGCACAATGAAGAAAACAGAATGTATATATTGTTCAACAATCAAAATTGGTTACATTTGTCTTTCTGAGGTGAAATTTTAAATCACTTCATGTAAGATACCTGTTGTGCACTTCGCTGGTCTTATTTTTAAAGCTAAGGAAAACAGTATTCTGAGAGTCAGGTGTGATGCCACTTGTCTATCCTTTGCCACACTCTTTACTGTAAATGTGCAGATAAATGTAAAATTAATGATAAACTATAAATGTGTGATTAAGATAAGCAGTGTTGTGCTGAATTGTTTATCACTGCTTTCTGAGGATTATTGTAATTTCTCTGTTCTTGTCATTTTATGTGACAGTTCATCAGAAGCAGGGGACATAAGCTAATATCTTGTAGGATGTTGTCCTGGTTGTGGTTTGATAAAAAATGTAACATGTCACTTCCAGACCCAATATACATCTGTAATGTGAAATTTTCTTTAATCGGTAGAATTTGTCAAGAATGCCAGTCCTCTAATTTTACGTTGCGCAAAGTGGATCTGAGGTCACATTTATGTGTTCCACAGAATAATGTTATGTAGCTTTCTCAAACTTTTCATTAACTGTCAGCTGACATGCAAAGCTGGTGTGAACTGTGGGTGTATTCTGCACACTAATTTGGTAATCAGTGAAAACATCTTGCTGC